>NC_021161.2:36510137-36518399 GCF_000331145.2 Cicer arietinum
AGATATCTTTTATTTAAAGTTTCGATTTTTGTGCTATTTCGTTTCAAAGTTTTGATTTTTAAGAAATCTATATGAGTCTTGGGGGAATTGGTGAAAAGTTTTAATTTTAATTATGATAAGATGATTAAGTTGATTTTTGTGACGTGTTTAACGACAAACCTTGATTTGTATGACTAAATAACAATTAATCGGAGAAAATTTATAGTAGAAGAAATAAAATTTTGTATGTGTTATTCGTTATTTGAGTTTTGAGTTCAATCAATAAAACGTTGTTAATCCAATTTTATAGGTTATAAAATGAAAGTTATGACTGTAAGACATTTATTCACGTGTTTGTGTGTTATATATTTAGGATAACAAATTTATTGACTCTTGATTGGAAGCGTCCATGAGAATAAAACTTTAATGTCATATGCGATTAAAATTTTATCTTGAATATTTTATATTTGTGGTTGCCTAATTGTGTTTTAAATAGTGATATCTTTGTGGTTGCCTAATTGGCTAGTGATTTGTGTTTTTAATATTTTATATGTGTGGTTGTCTATGTGGTATGGTTGGTGGTTTGTGTTTTAAATATTGTTATCTTTGTGGTTGCTTAAGTGGTTGGTGATTTGTGTTTTAAATATTTGTTATCTTTGTGGTTGCCTAAGTCGCTGGTGATTTGGGTTTAAATGTTGTTATCTTTGTGGTTGCCTAAGTGGCTGGTGATTTATGTGATTTTCTAAGTGAGTGGTAACATGTACCTTTTGGATCAAAAAATTTGGGGCGTTACAATTTTGCTGCGCGAGTGGTTTATTTGATTGAATCTGAAAAAATGAGGTTAAATGTTAGTTTATTGAATCTGAAAAAATGAGGTTAAATGTTAGTTTATTGAATCTGAAAAAATGACAACCTTAGGGAATAAATGTGACAAACTTTTTCGGGCGATGTAATTGACTCGTTTCTGAGAATCTTTTTATCATTCCCTTTAGGCTTTTTCAGAATCTAAATATAAATGTGAAATTAAAGTTAGCAGCGGAAAAAAATCAGCAATTAAATATACATATCAATTAAACATACATTTCAATTAATTAAACATACCTTATCAAGGGCAACAAGATGTGTGGGCCATGCCACGTAACTACCAACTGCTTCGCCCAAAAACCTCATATATGCATCGTTGTCCGGTATAGGCAACGGTGCATTTGGTTCCAAAGCAATGACAGGTGATACTTTGACATGCCCCGCAGGGACCGGTGTGTTGTGCAATACTTCTCCCGAAGTATTGTACAATGTTCCCTTTCCGATCTTCCGATGAGTAGGGGAGGATAAGTACAAAACGCATGGAGTGACACCCTAAATCAATGGTTAATACATAAGTATGGTTAATACATAAGTAATTACATAAGTAAGTAATTAATTACCTCGGGAAGAGTTTTGAGACCAATGTTGCAACTCGCGTTTTCACTCTTCATTTGGAGCTGATACGGGAGTTGCTTGTCTTTATTCGTCTTCACCAAGAGTGCCACTTGCTCTGATAGGAGTTTGAGCTTCTCTAATACTTCCTCATTTGATGGATTTTGGCGCTTCTCTTGTGAAAAATAGCTTTTAGGAGTTACGCCAAATCCTTTCCCCCTCACGCGACCGGAATATTCAGGAACATTAAACACTTTACCCAGAATGTCCCTGCAACTAGCTTTGTTGCCCTCTTGATTTTCCGAACTTTGTTCGATATTCTCCTAAAATACATGTAGGATTAAAAAGATAAGTTCAATATCATTTTTAAAATACAATATTAAAAAATATTAAAGTGATGATATACTTACACAAAGTTCTATTACTTTTTGAACATTTTCGTTATCAACCATTCCGTTCTTATTTACACGAGCTTCCTTCCACAAGATATGACGACCCAACGGTTGATCGGATTGGGTGTCTTGTTGCTATTCGTTAAGATCATAAACAAAATATTAGTTATAAACTATAGTTTATAATACAAATTCCTTCATTATATAAAAGTGATGTTTAATTACTTACAAGTTTTTGCTCTAGACGTGCATATCCCATACGTGATTTTTTGTATAGGTGCGTAAGATTTATTGCCCTCTCGCGATTTGCCTTACTTATATTCTATATAAAAAAAATAACAATCGTGTAAAAATTTAAAATACGCTATGAATATGAACAATAAAACATAAATGCTAATAAATTAATCACTTACCACAAACGCGGGGTCGGAACGTTTTGATACAAATGCACTCCATTCTTCATTTGATATATAATGGTTATATATTCTTGGAGCTTCAACATTCATATTTCCCTCACTATCTTTTAGATAGAAATTTGAGAGGTGAGATCTAAAACCCCGGTGTATTTTCCCGGAAACTCTCAAGACGTAATTCTTTCTCACCTCACCAAGAACAAAAGCAGCCTGCAAACGAAATAAATATATAGTTTGAGTAAAGTATTTCAATGGAAAAAATTATAAATGACAAAAGAGTGGATCAAAAAAGTTACCTGAATATCATTCCACAATATATCTTTCGCACCCTTCAACGCCTTATCTCTCCAATCATCAACTGTAATGGGGATATTTTGACGAACAACAACCCCAACGTAACTTACAAACATGGAGCTGTTGGGGTCGATTGGCTGACCACTCTCATTCCATCCAACCTAATAAACTCATATAGTAAGTAAATACTTCCAAAAAAGATAAAAAAATAAACAACAAACAGAGTATAGTATACCTCAAATTTTATTCCACTGCTCCTTGCTTTTATGACCTTTTGCATAATGGTTGCACCACGTTTGACTTCATTTTCGTAAGTCTTGGTGTTGACAACATCCTCATTTTGACAATCCAAAGCCTTGTTAGAATCCATTTATCTACAACAAGTTCAACATGCAGTTCAATATAACTTCAACAAGTTCAACATGCAGTAGTCTAAGTACGTATCAATATAAGTTCAATATGCATTTTAGTGATAACAAACAATTAATAACATCAATACCTGAATAGTGAGACGAAATACGTAGGGTTCATAGAAGAAATGCGCAGAAATACGGTTTGCAGAAATTGAAGTATGGTTCGAAGAAATACGTAATGAGGGTTACGTATTTCAATGAAAATAGAAGGTTTATAATGGTAGAGATGATCGTGGATGGAAATAAGGTTCGAAATGAGAGAGATGATCGTGGAAATATGGTTCGTTATGGAAGAGATAATAGGGTTCGCAAAGGAAGAGAAGAACGATGAAGAAGAGATGATAGTGAAGTTTACGTAATGAAGAGGAAACTGAAACAGTTTACTGTTATATAAAAAACCCTATTACATCGCTTTTTTAGAAGCCTTTTACAGCGCTTGTTGGAAAAGCGCTCTAAAAGACCTAACCTTTTAAAACGCTTGTTGTAAACGCGTTCTTAAAGACCTAAGCCTTTTACAACGCTTTTTCAAATAAGCGCTCTAAAAGGCCTCCTGTTTTCTTATGTTATATGACTGTGTTTTTTAAAGGCCTTTTACACTGCTTTTTCAAATAAGCGCTCTAAAAGGCCTCCTTATTTTATTTTGCAATGGCTCTTTTACAGTGCTTATTCTATAAGCGTTGTAAAAGACCTCTTTGTTTTCTTATGTTATATGACTGTTTTTTTAAAGGACCTTTTAACTTGGTATAAAACAAAGCTTTGTGACCTCCTTAGTTTATATTCAGTTTAGTTCATGTAAATTACCTATATTTGGATTTTTTTTTCAGTTCAGTTCATGTAAATGACTAGTTTATATTCAGTTCAGTCCATGTAAATTACTAGTTTATATTAAATTACATGAACTTAGTATAAAATACTAAGATCAAGCTAAATATAAGCAGAAAATCAAATACATGGCTGCTTATATAAAACAACTAAACATGTTCAAACAAATAAATTACATGAACTCAGTTCAAATTACATGGCTTATATAAAACAATTAAACATGTACATTAAGATGCCCTTCTTCTCTTCCTGGTGGGATTCACATTTGTTTGTCCATTATTAACGATACGAAACGATGGATTAATCCAAATTCCTTCATCATGATCATCTCTAAGATATAAACCATCATCAGTTGAATCAATTTCATGTGGTTGTGATTTTGCAAATAAAAGATCATTCACAACATCTTCATCATTATTGTTATCATCACTTATTTTATTGGTCGATAGGACAACAGACCATTTATCATAAGCATAATTAGTGACATAAAACACTTGTTGAGCTTGCGACGCTAAAATAAAAGGCTCGTCTTTGTATCCCACCCTATTAAAATCGACAAGCAAGAACCCTGACTCATCAATCCGAACGCCATTATTATTATCGACCCACTTGCAACCAAATATGGGAACACGAAACATTGTGTAGTCTAACTCCCATATGCGCTCGATAACCCCAAAATATGATAGATTTGCATATATTGGGTTTTTGTCTTTTGCACTTGAGACATGCATCGCTTCAGCTACGAGAGTGACTCCGCTATTTTGCATAGTGGTCTGATCATCTTGTTCTTTGGTATAAAATGTGTAGTTGTTAATAACATAACCAGTGTAAGAAAAGACATGTAAACTCGAACCATTTGCTAGCCACCTCAATCTTTGTGAAATTGATTCGGGGTCTATATCAAAATTTGACTTTATGTGATTATTTAACCATGTTATAAAACTTCGATTGTGCTCTCGAGTTATCCAATTTTGATTCCTATTCATGTTCAAACGAGATAACTGATCCATGTGTAATGTCACATACGGTTGAACCTCATCATCATTGTGTAGAACATACAAATGTGCCTGCTCTCATTATGTCCTTAATATAGGCATTATTCTCCTTCCAATTATCCTTTCTCCTGACATTCTTCCCGAATGACGAGACATGGGAAGCCCTATGGATTCAACATTGACAGATATTCAGTACAAAATTCAGCAGCTTCTTCAACAATGTACCGTTCAGCAATACAACCTTCTGGTCGACTTCTACTTTTTACGTATCCTTTTAATATTTTCATATATCGTTCTATTGGATACATCCATCTCATATAAGCTGGCCCACAAAGTTGTGTCTCCTTAACCAGATGAACAATAAGGTGAACCATTATATCAAAAAACGAGGGTGGGAAATACATTTCAAGCTCACACAAAGTAACAACAATTTCCCTATGTAATGTCGGCAATTTCTGAGGATCGATCACTTTACTACAAATTTCCCTAAAGAAGAAACATAATCTAGTCAAGGCTCGTCGAACTTTTTCAGGTAAAATGAAACGTATACCTATTGGTAGCAAATGCTCCATTAGAATATGACAATCATGGGTCTTCAAACCTTTTAACTTGAGGTCTTTCATACAAACCAAATTTTTAATGTTTGAAGAGTATCCTTTTGGAACTTTAACTTCGTGTAGAAATTTACATAAAACAATTTTTTCCTTTCTAGATAGAGTATGAGCGACTAGAGGTAGATATGTGCGATTTCCTTTCTTTACGGGACCGAATTCATTTCTTATTCCCATATCGACCAAGTCCAATCTTGCATTGATGCCATCTTTAGACTTTCCTGGAACATTGAGTAACGTACCAATAACACTATCAAATACATTTTTTTTCAATATGCATCATATCAAGGAAATGTCTTATATGCAATGACTTCCAATATGGCAATTCAAAGAAAATTGACTTTTTCTTCCACCCAGTTTTGACCAGCTCTACCGCAAAAGGTTTGCCAAATTTATTGGTCAAACCTTGTACTTTTTCAAGTATTTGATATCCAGTCGGTGCTAAAGGAGCTTTACCTTCCTCTGATTTTCCATTGAATGCATTTCTCCACCCACGATACTGATGACTATAAGGTAAAAATCTACGATGTCCAAGAAACACATTCTTCTTACAATGTTTCAACTGCATCCAATTTGTACTCTCTTCACATATAGGACATGCACACTGACCTTTAATGCTATATCATGATAAATCACCATATGTTGGAAAATCATTAATTGTGCCGAACAACATAGCCCTCAAATTGAAATATTCTTTCTTATACTCATCATAAACTTCCACACCTGTCTCCCACATAATTTTTAAATCTTCAATTAAAGGAGTCAAGTATACGTCGATATCATTCCTCGGTTGTTTGGGTCCAGAAATTAACAGAGACAACATCATAAACTTACGCTTCATACATAACCATGGAGGTAGGTTATAAATCAACAAAATCACAGGCCACGTGATGTGTGAGATGCTTTGAAGACCATGTGGATTTATTCCATCAGTAGAAAGTGCAAGTCTTAGATTTCTTGGCTCTATTCCGAATTCAGGATACTCGTGATCAATTTTTGTCCATTGTGGAGAATCTAAAGGGTGTCGAAATTTTCCATCTCTAATTCTTTCATATGCATGCCATGTCAAGTGTTTTGAATCTTCTTCACTGCGATACATGCGCCTAAATCTTTGTATTATAGGAAAATACCACACGACTTTTGTTGGAGTAGATTCTTTCTTCTTATATCGAGAGACATTGCATTTCAGACACGCCTTTAGTAATTCATATTCGTGTTGAAATAAAATGCAATCGTTAGGACACGCATGAACCCTTTCGTAACTCATGCCAATAGAGCACAAAATCCATTTAGCCTCGTAGGTTTGACTGGGAAGTTCATTATCATCTGACAACATATCTTTTAAGAGTGTTAATAATTTTGTGAAGCTTTTATCAGACCATCCATTACTCGCTTTTAAGTTGTACAATTTTAATATCGCTGACAATCTTGTAAATTTAGTACAACCATTATATAATGGTTTCTCTGCATCACTCAACAAACTCTCAAACATTTTAGGACAATCCTGAAGATCTTCTTCAACTGCTTTTGCAATCTCCTCAGCTCGGTCCAGCTCATATGTATCTGTATCGAAGTCAGTTGAAGCATATGCCGAACCATTCTCAAAATTAATGTTTCCTTTTTTTTTTCTCACCATGTCTTATCCACCATGTATAGCTTTGATCAATTCCATTCCATACTAAATGTCCTTCCAATTCATCTTCTCTAACGCGTTTTCCAAAACAACATTTTAAACAAGGACAAACAACTCTATTTGGATCTTTTGCATTCTTCACTGCAAACTCAACAAACTCCTTCACTCCATTTTCATACTCTTTTGACAATCGATTGACATACATCCATTTTCGGTCCATATTATATGACCTATATAAATGCAGTTACAAAAATAATAAGTTACTGATAACATTATACCAATATATAGTACACATGTCTAATATTGAAAAATGGAAACCAAGGTCCATTATTATGTAATAATTTCAAAACAGAAAAGATTTCAAAACAGAACAGATCAACAAATTTCAAAAAGAAAAGATTTATTATGTAACAATTTATTAGTTTTCGTGACAACAACAAATTAATAAATACAGTACATGAGACGATGTATCCAGTTTTTTTTAAAGGAAGAGCAGTAGAAAAGGTTGTGTTGAGACAAACTCTATATTTAAAGTTTTGATGAAAATAAACAAATGTTAATTAAGAAAATTAATTATGATTCTAAAATGTTATGTTAATTTAACATGTGTTTTGAGTGGATTTAATTAAGAACAGAATCAAGCAAAACAGAAAAGACAACAAAAAGATCATTCTGCATCAAAATAGAGAATGATCTTCAGCTTCAAAAATTGTCCATCACAGCATATTGGTCAAACCTTTTCTATCTCTTTAACAAAGAGTCTGCCCTGGAAATTTATTCATATCTAATCAGTACATGGCAAGGAACAAGTAGGATTCATTCAAGCTCAAGAAGGCTATCAGATCACTAAAATAAAAGAACTCAAAGACAGACAAACAATCAAGACAGTTTGTAACTCCAAAAAACAAACTGTCAAGAAAGTTCGATCAACCTTGACATATGACAAGACAATTGCAAAGGAAATCCAAAATGATTAAAACGGGAACTCCAGTTTGATTGTTGAAGCTCAAGAAAGTTCAAACTGACAGACCCAGAACGTTATTCGTTCTCCGTTTTCTGCACAACTCCAGCAGCAATGTATCTCACCTGAAATGGCGTATAATTCTTCTCCAAACTTCTCTAGCTACACTCAAGACTCAAGATTGAGAGTGTACCATCCAAGATCAAAGAAGAAACGTCAAAGGATTCTTCTAAAAAGGACATAACTGCTTTAAATGCTAAACCAGAAAAGTCAAAAAGCAGTTTTCAAAGAAGGATTATTTTTATTATTGGTTCAGGGTTCAGTCAAAATACA
>NC_021161.2:36518898-36531917 GCF_000331145.2 Cicer arietinum
GCTAAACCAGAAAAGTCAAAAAGCAGTTTTCAAAGAAGGATTATTTTTATTCTGAAATATTGGTTCAGTCAAAATACAGAGCACCTCCAACAGCTCTTTCATACCTTCTTTCAGTGCCTCTACAGCCTATAAATAGAAGGCCAATATCCAGAATCAAAGCAAGAAAATTCAAGTGCTGAAACATCCATAAATCAATCACATACATACTTGAAATTCTGCTCATTCGCAAAAACAGGGATTGTCATACATTCTGCTATTTTGAAAAAACAGTTGTTGATTCATCTTCATATAGTAGATTGTGTAATTATTAGCAAAACCTTTGTAAAGAATCAATTCTCAAACAAGAGTTGAGAAATCTCAGATTTTGTCAAAACAATCAAATTGTAAAAACTCAAACTATAAGAGTTTCTTCATAGTTTGTTTAAGATTACATTCTATCAAAATTAGATAGGTGTTGTTATTGCTTTCTGGGTGGAAAGTAATAGAGATTGAAATAGATCAAGGTTGATCTAGACTAGGTGTTGTAAGATCAAGAAGGTACTTTGTTTTTAAACACATAGTGGAAAATCTCATAGTGTGAGGACTGGACGTAACCCACGTTGGGTGAACCAGGATAAAATCCTTGAGTGGTATTCTCTATCCTATCTCTTTATTTATCATACTGAATTGACTAACCAAGATAAAACATAAATTGATTTTCTGTTTTAAGCTAATCAAGGAACGTTCTCTATTTTACATCAAAAACCAAGAACGTTTTCCGTTTTCTGTTTTCATAACCAAGATCAATCTTGAGTATTTTTCTTAAGTTTTAACAGGAATTTTTAAAAGGTGCATTTACAATTCAAACCCCCTTTTCTTGTAAATTGACATTGTTACTTCAGGTTGAACTAGAGATCATGGAAGACATGTTATTACAATCACATTTATACTTTATTTTCATTGCTTGAAGCTACAATTTCTCAAGATTTGCTTCCATTTTCCAAGCTAACTTACACATGTAAGTAGCGATGGACATTGGGTCGATTCGGGCGGGTTTGGGCCTAAAAGCAACAACCGGCTCAAACCGCGGGTGAGACCCACAAACCCAATATAATTTGTTTATTATTACGGTTTGAACGACTTACGGGTTCACGGGTTATCGGGTAAAATGTATGGGTTGATTCAGTTTGCGCCAATTAGTGGGCTATAAAATATATTTGGCTTAACTACATTTTTATTTTATTTTTAAGTGAAGACCAATTTTGAACCAGTTTTTTTTTACCTATTTTAGGGGCAATTATTAGACCCATTTTATAAACTTTGAATTTGGAGTTCATTTGTACATATTTGGTATTTTCTATTGAAGAGTCCTTTGGGCTATCCTGTCCAATTTAGTCATTACATATGAGTTAATCACAACTACAAACTTAAATTTTGATGTTACATAATAATATCAAATTAAGCAGACACAACTGACTAAGAGCTTAAAAATATCAATGCAATGATATACAAGTTCTAGTAAAAATACTCAAGAATATGAATGTATGTTGAGACACAATATGAAGTTATAAAATCACACACTAACTGATTGTTTAAGTTTTAATTTGAATCATGTCATGAAAGGTCACTGATTATTTCAAATGACACTATGCCAATTGACGATATTACAAATCAACACAAATTTTAGAGATGAAATTTTAATTATCATTAGCTTGTGATCTTTGCTGCACATCCTGAGAAATTAATAACAAATGCAAGTCAATTTAAATTATTACTAATAATTAGGATATAAAATAACATTGAACATACTAAACAGAGTCATCTTACTTTAGTCCTCCATGCTTAATGAATGATTATACAACCTGCTACCATAATTGTTGAAATGGCTTGGAATTGAACCTGTTATAAACAAAAATCAGATTTTAGTAAAACACAAATGAAGGGATAAATTAGGAAAAACAAAATAAAGAAAATTAATAACAATGACACCGCATCAAATAGAACAGAAAAGTTCATTATTCTTACCACATCAAGTAGAAATCAGTAATAACAATGACACCTCAAGCATCAAGACAATGAAGATTAATTTGAATTGGAAGCACCTAACATAAAATTAACACCATAAATCAATTATATTTGTTTGATTGAAAAATTACTAAGTAACAAGTATTTACTAAATGTATCTAATCATCATAAAACTTAATTTTAACCAACATAAAATATAAAATAGCAACAAATAATTATGTGTATACCTATAATATATTTGATCAGGTCTAAAAGGTGCTCTTCCTTTGGTCATAATAATGAGTCTACAATCTGAAGGCATATTATGTATGTCTCTTGCTCTTTACATGCCAACCAAATGATTAATAAAATGACTCAAATATCTCACAAAAACACTAAGACAACACCAACATTAGAATTTGACACTAAATTGAAATATATTTGGATTTATCAACATAGACAAAATTAACACCATCAAGCTAAAACAACAACATTTTTAATAAAGACTAAAAAAAAATCAAAAACCCTAAAAGACCTATTATACAATAAATACTAATCATAAAATAAGAAACCATAAAAGATCCTAAAAAAGAAACCCTAAAAGATCCAAAAAAAGAAACCTTAAAACACCCAAAAGAGAAACCCTAAAAGACTCAAAACAGATTCAAAAATCAAACCCATAACAAAAACAAAACTTCAATAAAAATTAAAATGTGAGAAAAATCATAAAACCCAAAAATAGATTCAAAAATCAAACCCAGAACAAAACAAAACTTTAACAAATTTAAAATTTGAAAAAACTCATTAAACGCAAAAGAAAACCAGAAACCCTAAATACCATTAACAGTAAATACTAACCTTTTCACTCTTAGTGACGAGAAATGGTAGTGACAGCGACAAAGATGGAAATGGCTACGATTTATATAAAAAAAACGATGGAGAACGCGTGAAAGATTGCTGGTTGCGCAACGAAGACAGTGGTGGCTAAGGTTTCTTGGTGAATGTTGAGTTGATTCACGAATGAGCGTGAAAATTAGGGCTACTAATTTGAAATCTGAATGAATGAAGAGAGAGTAGAGACTAGAGAGTGATGGGTGAGGTATGGGCGAAAAAATGGGTTGAGGTTATTAGGGATTTTCAGTTTTATCTAGATTGAATTAAGTAGTATAAATTTTAATTTTTAATAATATATTGGATCGAGCGGGTTCGAATACCAGCAATCAAAATATCATGAACCGAACACGTCCATTAAAAACTATATGGACCTGCAAAAGTTGACCCATGAACCCGTTCAACCCATCTTTGCCGCCCAATATTGAAATTAGGCCGCGGGTTGTTTGGTTATTTTCATCCCTACATGTAAATATCGTTCAAGGTCTTCATACACCTAAAATCCAATCCAGCTTCACATTTTGGTTTACGAATACCAAATAAATTAAGTGACATTTTCTATGCTTAGTAGTGTTGCCCTATATGAAGTTTCTACCTATTCTTTCTGCTTCTTCACACACTGACATTGTGATTGTATAATGTAGTATGAGAAACTTTCAAAAGAGGATTGAGCTAGTTTTGTATTGCTAGAAGTAGGGGTGAAAATAGGCCAAGTCAGGCCTTGAAAGGCCTAAGCCTTACATACGATTAATTTTTTAGGCCTAAGTCTGGCCTACGACCTATCATAGGTTTTTTTTTTTTTGCTTGGCCTAGCATTTTTAAAAGTCTGGTATGGCTTGGAGGCCTATCTAAAAGCCTTATTCATATTAAAACATTTAAATGCTCTACTTATACCACATGATGCTCTCCACATATCATACCAATATCAATGTACATATCTATATATATTAAACAAAAAATAATTTTTCTGACAAAATAATTTTAAAAAAATCTGAAACAAACATCCTTTAAACCCTAAAACATGATTTTTTGTTTCAAAAAATAGATTTTTTTTTTCTACTGAGTGATTGACTAATTGAATGACTACCGAATATGGAACCACTACCAAATATGGAACGGCTACCGAATATGGAATGACTACTGATTGTCTAATTGATATAATTTAAAATAGGAAATAATATTATTAATATAATAATAAAATATATATAGGTCGACCTGTCAGGCCTAATAGATTTTTTTATAAGTCTGAGTATGACCTATTTAAATAAATAGACTTTAAAAATATCTTGAGCCTAACCTTTTTATTAAATAGATCAGGCCATAGGACCCTGACAGACGGTCTAGCCTATTCCCATCCCTAACTAGCAGGAGTAATTGATTTCAGTTGTAGAGGGACATTAAATGGAAAAATGATTTGGAGAATTGATATTAAATGACATGATATAAAAAGATAGTGAAAGAATTACATGACAATACAAACATGTGAATTTAAATAAAGTTTAATGATCATTTATTGTCTGGTGTAAAATATTTTACACTCGCTACAAATCTTAACCATTGATTAAGTGGTTATTTAATGATGACAATTACAATTATTTAGTGAGATGATAAAATAAAAGATTTCTATTGAGTGTCAGTGTAAAATTAATTTATACTAACAATGCATCATGTTTTTCTCTTTTAAATAATATAATGTAAAGAAGAAAAAAAAAATGACATTGCAATTTATTTTTTGGGAAAATGAATCATTGATTTGAATTATTGTAAAGAACATGATGTGATGTACATTGAAAAGACAATGAGAGAATGAATTATTGATTAATCAAATTTTATAAGTTGTGATGAGAATTTAATTGAAGAATAGCAATATAGCCCTTTTATATTGGAAGGATGAGTTATTAATTTGTGTGGTTTAAAATGATGTGATGTGTAAAAGTAATAATAAATTATATGACATATAAACTTTTGGTTTAACACAAGGATTCCTCGTGAAAAAAATAATTAGATAATGGAATGACAATATAAGTTTGTTGTATTAGGAGAAAGACTTTTTTTTTATGATTTTGAAAAAAAGAATGTTATGTTCTAAGAAAAAGGTAATAAGAAAATAACATGACGATATCTTTTGTATTAGGAGAAGAATTCATAGATTTGCACAATTTTAATTAATGTGATGAGATATGAAAAGATAACGAGACAACATAACTGACTTATCGATTTGTATAATTCGTAAGGATGCAATATACGCATTTCGAAATGGAGATGAAACATTTATAGGAAGTATTTACTTGTAAAACTTAAAGATGAGAGTGTTGTCATTTTTTATCATCATTCATCATCAAATCCCACACTAATAAACGACAATGTTGTCATAATTTCATAGTTCACCAAAACCATAAAATATTATAAACAAAAACATTAAACATGAGCAAATCAGAATAACCGGTTAACTTGCATGGTTAGAAAACTTACCATACACCTTAGCTATGATTAAAAACAATGTCTCTTTTCTAAAATGAGCTCACTGAATAATAGTATTATATGCAAGTGTGAAAAGACTTAAAAGTGGATTAAAAATTCTAGCATAAGTGAAACGAAAATTAAAAAAAAAAAATTGCTAAAACCATTTTAAATATAAAAAAATTCAGTTATAGACAAATAAAAGCTTCAGTTATACGAACTTCTAATTGATCAACAATAAAAATGTCAAAATGATTATAGAAAAAAAAAATTGATTGGGGGAAAGGTTTTGAAGACTTGGTAGAGATTGTTGAGGAGGGAAGGGGAAACAAAGTTGTGAGAGAGGGTCCTCTACTTATGCCACTATATAGGATATGGCTTCGTCCATCTCCTTCTACTTCATGCACTCTTCAAAGAAGGATACATGAAATTTTTTAAGAATAGATACAATCTCCAAATGAATGAAATGTCAATTATCAAATGTAATAGTAAAATAGAAATTGTTAAAAGAACACAAAATTAGTACTCCATCAGGTTTGAAATATAGGAGAAAATTGGTCAACAAAATGAATCTATTTTACCTAAATTTTAGATCAAGTACATAAATTTTTCTTGATTATAATTTCTCTTATATTCAAGACCACATAGAGTACATAACATCAAAACTACCATTTTCACGACTCCTCCAAAACAAAGCAACATTAAAATTATAATAATGCAACTACTTGAAAAAAACTTTTTTTTCAAAAAATTAACAAATAACTAAGATGCTAAATTGTTCGAAAATACCTCAAAAAGAGAAACTATGTAAAACTAACATGGATGATTGAAATAAGATTCACTTCAAAGGCCATATCTTTGAAAAACACATAGCCAAAAAAAAAAACCATTAGTTTAAATAAAATAAAACTACTATAATTGGTTGATGTCAAATTCCTCACCTAGGACCTTTACAACATGAAGTGGTGTCTTTCTAATATCTCTAGTTCATATAATAATGCAAATTGAACTAAACATTACTTTCAAATGAAATACTAGTTATGTCAAAGAAATTCAACACTAACGACAACCTACTTTATTCAAAAGAAAATAACAACCTACATTTTGTTAATCATCGATGGGGAAACCCATGAAAAGCATGGGCAAGAAAAACCCTTATAAAAAACTCATATAACCCAAGGCCAAGAAAAAAAAAAGGAGTTATCAAAGATAATAATAATAATAACGGAAACTAAGTTGAAGGGCCACAAGTGATATTTAGTATAATAATAATAATAATAATAATAATAATAATAATAATAATAATAATAATAATAATAATAATAATAATAATAATAATAATAATAATAATAATAATAATAATACCATTCTATGTGTTGAAGAAACATCTAAACAACTTCAATAGGAACAAACAACCTGGAAAAAAAATAATTAAATATGACTACAACAAATAAACTCAACAATATCAAAACATTAAGAAAACAAAGCCAAAAATAAAAATGAATCGACAAAAAAAAACTCAATTCATAGCAACCATGGATATTTCCAAGGTAATCAAAACTAATTAGACATTAAACCGGTGTAAGTACTAGTTCAATGTTTAAAGGTTTGATCAGAGTCAAATCAATGATAGTTAAATATTTTAATTTTAATTTAGGAAAAATTGTGATTTAATCAAGCCATTAAAAATACTAAAAATCAAGGGCCTTTAGAACATGAAGTAGATTGATGGTGAGAAAGAGATTTGAAATTTTTAATTGAAGAAGATAAAAAATAATAAAAATATATATTTGATGGTGAGAAAGTAGATTGATTTCATTGAATGACAAAAGTAAAGAAAAAGAAATTATTATATGGTGGATGTGACCAAAGTGATCAGTTGGGTGATTGACACCTATTCAAATGTGCTTAAAAACAATTGTCATTTTGAATATTATAAATATTATGGAGTTGTTAGGAGATGCATTCATTGGTATGCCTTGAAAACATTGAATCAATAAGTTTCTATTAAGTTTTGCACATGAATAAAGTGAAAAATAAAAAAAAATAAAAAAAAAAGGTTGAATTGTGTTATATTTAAAATCTTCTCAAAATAAAGTTTATGGAAAGTTTTCTCAAATGATATAAGCACTCAAAGCATTTTCTCAAACACTTAATTTAAAAAAATTTCAAATAAAGATACAAGCAAGAAAATATATGAACATAGTAATTTATCTTAAATTACTATCGACCTGAATGCAAAATATAGTCCCTTCATTCTTGAAGGATTTTCCACTAAATCAATTGATTTATAATCACATAAATATATTTTTGTTAACCTTAATTGTACTTTAAATTTTCTCAAGTTTGACTCAGTACAATCAAAATTTTGAGGATACAACCACTATTGGGCCAAAATATAAGTTTCAAATATTGACGAGGATATAATAACTAAGGATACTAGTGAATCAATTTAAGGTCTTGGAGGATCAATGACAAGGGAACATGCCAAGAAAACTAAGGAAACCGTAAACCAAATGGTGACACTATCATAGAAGCAAGACCTAACTTAAAAAAATGGAACCCAAATTGGTCAACTACATTAGTCCACATGGAGAGGACTCTGGCGCATGAGATGCTGCCTATTTGCTTTGTTTTATTTGATTTAAGTTGTAATAAAAAGTGTGGGTCAGAACTTGGTTTTAATTAGGCCCAACACTTACGTTTATTTTATTTTTGTAAGTGTTTTCATTAATTGTGACTCATGGACTTCTCATGACATGTGTTCCTCATCTCTTGTTTGGAGTTTCTACGCTGCACTCCACATCTAAACCTCTCACCTCTCAATCAACGTGAAAATACAATATTATCCTTTTAATCATCTATAAAACCTTCAAATTTTTTAGCTTCTCATTTTTTCACCCCCAATTTCGAAAGTTTAGAAAAAATATATTTATTCGAAATTGTTCAAACATTCGAAATAAAAAGTAAGTGCAATCTTGAAAATTTTAAAGTTCTAAAAACATAAAATTTTAAGACTTTCAAAAGTTTCAAACAATTCAAAACTTTCGAAATAGAACATTTCCAGATTTTTAAAAGTTTCGAACAATTTGAAACTTACGAAATAGTAATTTTCCAAATTTTTTGAAAGTTTTGAAATGCAAATTTCCAAAAATTTTGAAACTTTCCAAATGAAAAATTTTAGAATTTTTGAAAGTTGTTCGAAACTTTTGAAATAGAAAAAATGAGATATAATAGGAAACTTTCGAAATTAGAAACTTTTGAAATAGGAAACTTTCGAAAGCTATGGTGAATTTTCGAAAGAGGGGGTGCAAAAATGAGTAGTAAAAAAATTGAATATAGTTAAAAGAGCAAAATTGTATTTTCATATTGATTGGGATGGGAGGTTTAGGTGTGGGGTGCAAGATATAATCATCCTCTCTTTTTGGTGTGATTTTTTTGTTGAAATAAAAGTTGGCTGGATCATAAAGGAAAATGGTGTCCAAAAGCCTCAAAGAGATGTGCAAAAACACTTATGTGATGTATAAACAATCAAACTTTGATGCTTTGAGGGTTGAATGAAATTCTTCATATTTTATAATCGACAAACCATTAAAAGGAGACAAAGACATTCAAGAGAGGAGATAAAGCTTTATGAGGAGAAAATAACATTTAAGAATGAATATTACACTTTGAGATAAGGAATAATTATAGTTAATGCATATTTTTTTGTAAACAAAAAAAAAACAAGTAGAACTTATTCTCCTATATGTATTCATGCCCAAGTAATTAAAAGTAAAAGATTTTCCTTAAACACATTTTGTGTATTTGCGAGATTATGTCTCTTTTTGATTTTGAATTGGATAACTCTTGATCTTATCAAGAAACCAAGTTTTCTTGTGGCAATCATTCCTCCAAGGTTTATCATTCATCTTTTCTATAGAAGTTTGTGTGTGTCGCCTCCTCCATGTCTATCTTTTTCATATTTTTATTTTCTTCTTGTTACAACTTTTATATTTTTTTCAATAATTTGAAATATACATGTGTTGTCAATGATATGCTCATAGAATGATAAACTATGCATTTGGATAATAATCAAATATGTTATGCAATTTTAAATAAATTACTCTCAAAGTAGAGGATACAAAGATATAAGCTCAAAATAAAGTGATGAAAAACTTTCTTACCAAAAATTATGCTTTTCAGTTCAACCTAGTAGCTATCAAATTTTCTTTAATTCTAGACTAATTCTACACCTTTAGATTTTGAAATGAATGAAAGTCTTGTGATATGTATATTTGATATTCAGATATTTCTAGCTTGAGTATTCAATCGTTTTCTTGAAACAATTAGTAATTTCATTGGCGCTCAAATATACATCACACATTAAAAATAATATTTAGTGTGTTGACATTAGTCTTTTTAGTGTATTAAATACGCTGTTGATCATACACAATACTTCATAACAAAATGATGCCTATTATGTATGTATACAATACACACATAATCATAATATGTGTTTGTATAGTACTAAACACATTGTGTTGCAACCATGTATAAAAAAACGATGAGATCAAAGGACAGACTTAGAGACTTGTGTTTATATCATTTGTGCACTTAAATATCGTAAGATAAATTATTCTCTTATGATTTGTTATTATCAAACTTAATTATGAGTCACTGTTTCTAGACCATATTGGTTCCAATAGAGCATGTATCTTTATTTATATGCTTCATTATCCTAACACACCTTTTTTGTGTGATCTTCCACTCTTATGATGTGTGTCTTGTTTATATTTAGATTTAAATGCACTTTTGTCCTCTAAGTTTCAAATGTCATTTTAGCTCCCCACATTTATTCCTTTTCTGATTTCCTGGTCCTTAAGTTAATTTTTGACCAAAATTAGATGCGTGACAATTTAGAAATTTTTTACAAAAAAATAATTAACGAAAAAAATAGAGCAAGTCCCGTTGAAAATGTGCATGTTGTTATGTAAATCTTATGACTTAAGCTTTGACAAAATTTTATCTTGTCATGAAGCCATTGAAACACTCTCAAAAGAATATTTGGTGAAGAAGATGCAAAAGAAGTTGGTGAATAAAAAAGAAAATGTGGAAAAGTACGAAGAGTTTGAACTTCAGAGTTGTCCTGAATTAATTATATATTTTTTCTCAGATAAGGATATTAATGTTGGTGAACTAGATGTTATTGATTTTGAGGTGAATAACTTGATTGTTCTTGGTAGAACCTGAGTCAAGGTTAAAAAAATATAATGTGAAAATCCTAGGTTGAACAATTTTTTTTTCTTCACATTCTAAATTTTTTCATTCCTTATTTTTTATAAAAAGATTTATAAATATCCACACTGGCCAATAGAAAATAAACCAACCGTATTTAATTTGCCACATCATCTAATTTTGGTCAAAATTTGACTAGGGTACTCCTACAAAGATAATTTAAAGAAAAGTGGTAACCAAAATTAAGGTAACAAAAATTACAAAATTAGAAAACTTAAGAAGATAAAAGTGCATTTAAACATTATATTTATTACTTGTTCGTGAACAAAAATAGTGACAATGTAAGACTTGTAGACCTCTAAATATTAGTTGTTCAGTAATATTAAATGATGGTTATTTTTTATCATGAAAAGTAGATAGACGTCTTCATACTAGTATATGAAAAATACTTTAGGCACAACATTTAGACACAGACTTTTAGAGATACATAAATAAAATCAATTTAAAAGAAAAAGAATTATATGATATGACTAAATTGTTTCTCTTTTAGTTGTTATCATTTAAGTGTGTTCAAATATTTTTATTTGTAATTATGCCTCCTTAAAATTCGCACCTATAATATATATTACAAAAAAAGCAAAACAACACTAAAGTGGAAAGTTAGTTTTTTGTGAAGTAAAAGTTGAAAATTAGTTTTTGGTCATAGAAAATTATACCGATACATTAAATTAAAATTAGTTATTTATGGATAATTTCATTGCATACAATTTGTAGACAACTTTTTTTTAGATAAATCGGTGTAAATCAATTTTATACTATTAATTAATAGAAATAATTTATTTTAATTTTTCACGACATGCTTGCAATTATCATCATAAAATAATCAGAAAATATACAACTTGTATCAGTTGTTACTGTAACCTTCTTTCCCCTCGATGTTTTTATATACGCATATAAATTGTTCAATATGAATGAAAATTAGAGAAAATGAACTTCTATGAACTATATGTTATATGTAGGTCTCGAGCTGTCAAAAAAGTCCTCAACTCTAAAGTCTCTTTTAATTTTTTTTTTTAAAAATCTCTAATATTAGATCTCTTATCAAATTAATTTTTGTAAAATTTAAGCCAATTATTTCACGAGCCTAAGAGAGGGGGCTCTTGGGGCTTATAGGTCTCCAATATTTTGTTAATTTTGAGATTTTTTTTTTTAAATAAGTGGACCTATGGGCCCACTAAGCCCACAAAATTTTAAGGGGCTTTTAGTATAAGGGCCTTGTTTTTTGAAGTCTTTTAAATTATAAATTTTTTTGGCCCCTTCAATATGTAAGTTGGAGCCAATAATTAGGGAGCCGATCAAATTGACATATAGGTCTATTGAACTTTAAATGGACAAGCCTAATAAAAATCAGAAAAATTTCCCTTGTACCCTCCTTATTATACCTATACCCCCAAAAATAGAATGAAATGACTATTTTGCCCTCGTATAAATAATAAAACCTCAAAAAATTACCATTCCACACTTTCACATTTCCGGAACAGAGAGTAAGTTTTTTTTCAAAATTTCCGGAGAAGTTGAGAAACAAGTTTTCCGGTACAGAGCGTGTATTCCGGAAACGTTGTTTTAAAGTTTTCCGGTACCGGAAATCTTGTAGGAAGTTTTCCGGTACAGAGGAGTGTTCCGGAAAACTTGTTTTCAACATATCCGGTACAGAAAGCATTCCGGAAAATTTGATTGCCAACATTTCCGGTAGTTACCGGAGAACTTGAGCATCAAGTTTTCCGGAAGTTATGTTATTTTTTTTTTTTAAATTTAATTAATTATAATTTTATAACTTATTGTGATTTAATTCTTTTAATATTTTAATTTTTCAGTGGGTTCACGAGGAAGAGACGGCAAAATCATACGAATTACACGGGACACTGAGACTTCTACATCGACTCCGATGAATCCCCCAGAGAGGATTCGACCGACAGCTTCAAGGAGAAGAAGACGTATGATTATTGAAGATGATGATGAGGGACATAATGATCAGGGGGAGCCTTCTACAGTGCATGAGGAAGATGTGGTACATGAGCATATGGTGCACGAGCAGGTGGATGTACATGAGCAGGAGGAGGCTGCACCTGCTCATGAGGGAGAGCATATGGAGGAGGAACATGATGGACCTGAGGGACCTGGTGAGCTCACACGGTATCCTGGAGGACCTTATGATTTGTATGTCCTTACACGATACCGTTATCATGTTTCAGCTAGACTATGGTTTGGCGAGGTATATTAAATTAATTATTACTTATAATGCATTAAAAATATTTAAATTAATTAATATTTGTTGTCTAAATTTAATTTTAATGTCATATTTTTTTTTTGTATACAGGAGCGACCATTGCTGAAAATTGTTGCGCATGGGAAGAAAATGCAACAATTTACTCCGCCGGTACTTCCGCGACCCATAGAGAATTGGGTGA
>NC_021161.2:36533434-36596273 GCF_000331145.2 Cicer arietinum
TTGTATCAATTTTAAAACATTAAGGTTCATCTAAAGACATTGCCTCTACGGGTTCCGTAGGTGGATTTTGGGTAACACGTGACAACCGGCCTAATAAATACCCCCAGTGTTGTAGACGGCCTGTGTATGCTATTGCCCAAGAAGTTGCTTCATTGGTACGATATTGCTTCCAACCTGGTGCAATGTCTGGCATTGGAAATCCATCTTTCATCTTTAACTGCAAAAATTAAATAAATTAACAAAATATAAGACAAAATTATCAGAATAAAATTTAAAAAAGTATAAGAAAATAATTACCGGAACCCAGTGATTTCCATTAACAAAACCAATACAACAAATGCGATCATTTTTTGTCGATCCGGAATGTGAACCCCTCATAGGAAAGAAAGTCATTGAAAATGTCAGACCGAACGTGACAAGAATAATATTATATGTTGTCGCTATCACGTAACCCATATCAGGCATGGACAACCATTTATCCATGGGTTGAACACCTAAGCCGGATATCATCAACGAATCTCTTACTTCTTTAATGCGTCCTGTGAACAATCTATCATATGGAGTTACATGAGAAACAATCTCTTGATCCAATCTCTTGCGGACCAAAGACCAACACTCTTCACCGAAACCAAGCAATAATGCAATAGCGCGAAAACCACAATTTCCATCAGCTGCCACGTCAAATATGTCATCAATGTATGGCTGAATAATATCAGGAAATTGTGTCAATAACAAATTTTTTGAAGAATGAGATGACTGAGAGGGGTGTTTCTTTGATTGAGAGGCTTGTCTCTTCTTTGATTGAGAGGGTTGGGAACCAATATCTTCACCATATGTTGCATTAACATGCTCAAAGTAAGAAGGGTCTCGATATACATCATATCCATCTGGCTTCATACCCTTACTCTTCTTCACTCTTCCTTTGGTTTTGACTTTTTCAGGTGGTGGACATATTGAACTTGTACTTGGAAAAGCAAGTTCACGCACTTTACTCTTCAACACTCGTTTCCCAATAACATCAAGTGATCGAAAGCGTTTCCATAAGGCATTCATCTCAGTAGACATATCCAACTCTGATCCATCTTCTGTGTCTTGAGTGAGTTCACATTCCATGCTTAATTTTCTCCATTGAATATGCACAGAATCTAGAGGAATTGGTTCACCCATTAATTTATATTGTCCCAATTCACAAGCACAAGGTAATCCGTATGTCCTTCTCAGAGAACACCCACATATAGATTTGTCAGTACCCACCCACTCAACTTTGTCGTATTCTTCAGCAATACGTCTTTGAGCTTCTGTTGATACAAATGTATTCAATCTCTGATAAAATGGATTTCTGTGCTCATGCTCTTCATCATAAAAACTTTTTTGAAACGAGGCTCTGATTCTTTTATGTTGTAACCTTATCATGTTGTTCATAGCCTCCCAACATTTACACAAATCACTCATGCTATTTTCTAACATTAACTTCAGTTTCCAGTGAGCCGACTCAACCCTGTAAAATTCAACAATATATAATAAAATTATATTAAATACCTGTTAGTCGTTGTGTTCCCCAAATGCATCACTTTATTTGTCCATGCTTCAACAAATCTTTCCTTATGTGGAGTCAACCAAGTTTCTTTGACATAATCAACAAACACTTTAGTATCAACACATGATTGTTCAAACATATGCAAGCGCATCATATACTCTTTTTCATTACTACAATACATAATGTCTTTCCACATATTCAATATTGACTCTTGTCTATCCTTTAAGACATATTGCTTGCATTTTGCTCCAACATTTTTTTCGATATGAAATCGACAAAGTAAATTAACAGCATGTGGAAACACAATGCCAACTGCATTCATTAACGCAAGATCTCTGTCTGTCACAATTACTTGAGGGAATTTATTTTGTGTAACAAACAAATCTTTTAGTCTCTCTAATGCCCAACAAAAGTTTTCTTCCCTCTCACATTCCAAATAAGCAAACCCAACTACAAATGTTTTCTCTGTTGATGTCATACCAACAATTTCAAGTAATGGCATTCTGTATTTATTGGTTTTGTAGGTACTGTCCATAATCAACACAATCGGAAACAAATTCAACAACTTCACTGAATCTGGATGCGCCCAAAAAATATCTCTCATAACATCGGAGTCTTCACGCTTTCTATTCCAGCACACATATTTTGCATCTTCAATTAACTTGAATAAATGTTGCATCTCTGTTCTATTACCTCTCACGCGCAATCGAATGATACTTCTCTGTTTATATATTTGTGAGATCTTAGTAACATTACTCTTATCTCGGTCTTGCAATGAGAGTAATATGTGTCTCGGTGCAACATTATATTTTGTTAATTCATGAACATGCTTTCTATCTTCTTCATTTAAGCGCCCAACATATGCATGCCCCTCCAAAGTATCAGGTAATTCATGGTTGTGAATTCCACAAATTACTTTAACTATCCATCCTGAACCATCTTTTAATGGTTTTGATCTAAGCTTGAAAGGACAATCACATTTTTTTGTTGAACTTCGAATAGAACTAGCAGCACACTTGTATTTTCCCCCTTTGTCACAACCTAATATTAATTTATTTCTCCGTCCTTTCTCACCCGTCTCTATATCTGATCTTCTGATAATAACGGTAACTTTATTTTTTATACCAATTTCTTTTGCCCATTTCACAACAGTATCCCTTGAATCAAATATCTGAAATAAAATAATTATAATTAATCACAAAAATATATTTTTATAATATTAATATTAAATATATTTATTCATACCTGATCTGTGTCAAAAATATTTGTAGTATCGACGCATGTTTTGTCCATTAATAGTAGTGGATTATCCATATCTGTTAACATTTAAAAAAAATTAAAAAAAATTAAAAAACTTAAAAAGAAATTAAAAAAATATGGTCTGTACCGGAAAACTCAAAAATGAAGATTTCCGGAACCTAATACTGTATCGGAATACTTGCCAACCAAGATTTCCGGTACACAAATTTTCTCTTCTGTACCGGAAAAGTCAGTTTAAACATTTCCGGTACTATACTCTGTACCGGAAAACTCAGTTTTAACATTTCCGGTACTTTACTCTATACCGGAAATCTTGTTTCAAGTATTCCGGTAGTTACCGGAAATCTGTTTTACGGCTGGGTTTGTGACAAAATGGTGAAAAAAATATTTAAATTTCCGGTATAATAGTCATTTACAAAATGGTGAAAAAAATTGAGGGTAGTTTTGCCATTTTCGAATTTTTTTGGGGGTACAAGGGAAATTTTTCTAAAAATCATCATTGTTAGGTATTTTGTTTCCAACAATAAAGAATAATTTATTTATTTATTTATTTTAAAATTTGAAAATATAATTGATCTTTACTATATGTTATCATTTAAATTCGAGTAAATTTTTTTATTTAATTTTATATTTATTCTTTTGTTTTAGTAGTTATAAAATTATTTTAATTAGAATGAGTCTTTCAATATTTGATCTTAGTCTTTCTATTATTTGAGATATAAAAAATTGTACTATTACATAGATAAATTTGAATAAAATTAATTTTACAAATATTAAAAAAGGAATCGTATATTTAAATTCATTTTTAATTTTCATTTCCTCGTTGTCTTTCTCCAGAATTTGCCTTCACCTTCCACTCTCTTTTTCCCTCACTCTCAACGGAACTCTCAAAATTCAATCAAATTCAAAACCTCTTATAGGGTTAGGGTTTCTCTGTAATGCATCGGAGCCTCTTGACTCTACAATGGAACCATCAATTTACGGTCACTCTCACCCCTTGAACATCACCGCTGAAAGTGACGACGGTTCCGGTCCCGACAACACCATCGAAGGTCACCACCACATTCAGTACGAAACGCACGGTCTAAATGATGGCGGCGTCGGCGGCGGTGTTGTTGTTGATGAAGGCACCTCCGACGCCGTGTATGGTCACGGCGGTGGAAACTCTGAATTAGCTCTTCAAAGCTTTGATGATTCTAGTCAACTTACGCTTTCGTTTCGTGGTCAAGTTTATGTCTTTGATTCTGTTACTCCTGATAAGGCACGATTCTCAATCGTTGATTAATTTTTAATTATCGATTTTGTTTTGTTTATTATTGAATTTTTTATGATGCTGTGATTATTTCTGAAATTGACCTAAGCAGAATGTTAACGAATACGTTTGATTGTTGTTACTTAGAAGTTTTTGTTCATTTACTAAATGGACCAAATTTGATTATTTTTGTTTTCTTATTTAAAATCCCGTTTGTAAAGGGATTATTTTTATAAAACAATAACTTATTTTTTTTTTAAATTAACCACTTTTTAGAATTTTCATGTTTGTTATAGATTTTGAGAAAAATCAGAATCCGAAAATAATCTAAAAACTGGTAAAATGAAAAGCTGTTTTGAATAGTTTCTCATAAAAATCATTTTTTATAACTTTTTTTATTAAAGAAATAATTTTCATTACAGTGGGTAAATACAAAACAGCTTCTGATTTTCTTAAATTATTTGAGAATGAAATTCTGCGTTTCGTTTCACGGTACAGGTTCAATCGGTGTTGTTACTGTTGGGTGGATGTGAATTACCTCAAGCTGGTACGACATGTGTGGATGCGGTGCCTCAACAAAGTCAGAGGGTATATTTTCTAATGGTTGATGAATAATGCTACTCACACACACTTGCACTAACATTGCTTAACCATTTACTAGGTAGCTTAGATTAGAGAATCATCGTTTAATATGGGTCACTGATACAAGGTGTTCTTACTTCTTACCACCAGCCTTTGAACATGGTGATAATTTGTATATATGTTAGATTTGGGTAGTAAATACTTTGATATTGGATGATAGATAATTTTAAAGCTAAGTAGTGAGTAGAAGAAGGTAGTGATTACTTTGCCAACTTATTTAACTAGGCGTGCTTGCTTGCTTAGGTCAACAAAATTTGGAGGTGTGTGGTGGTAAATATATTGAAAATGGTTGACAATGATCATAGACTACCTAGGAATTGGTAAATTGGTGTGTGTGTGATCTGAGTGGTACTCTGTTTGAATGGCTTTCTTCATAATATATCGTCATCAATGTTTAGTGCACTTAACTGGACGGAAATTTCTAATTATTGTGGCCTTGATGCAGGGTTCAACGGAATTTCCTACAAAATGTAGTCTACCACAGCGAGCAGCCTCATTAATTAGGTTCCGGCAGAAGAGGAAAGAAAGATGCTTTGAAAAGAAAGTTAGATATGGTGTACGTCAAGAAGTTGCACTCAGGTCTGATAATTAACCTTCTGGAGTTTGTAATATGAACTTACGAGTATTAGAAATATTTCTTTGAAATTTGAGTATAAATGGAAGTTGTTTGCATTCTAAGCTTAAAGTTTTTGCTGCTTTATATGTCAGATTCATCATGTGAGTGATGATTGGGAATGAGTTTGCAACTTTGCTTCTATAAACTAATTTGTTGATAAGTCGTAGATATAATATAATTGAGTGGTGTTATATAACAAGATATAACTGAACAATGTTCTAGACATTAGATCTGTTAGCAGGCTGGGCTTTGGGCTTAGTTTTGCCTGTATAGTTATTTTGGCTTTGACCTTCAGTCAATGTTGTTAAATAGCAGTTATAACATAGAACAATTTGATCAAATCGCTATTGCTCCGCGATACACTATTTAGTATAAAGTGTTATCAAATAACGGCTTTAGTAGCGGAATTTTAACAAACAACTATTTTCCGCTATCTGTAATTAACAACAATGCCTTCAGTTTACATAGAACTGTGTTGGGTTCAGTTCGGGCTTCCTCTCACGTACACCTTTTTTCAGATTTAAACTTAGTTTTTGCATATTATAAATACTTTAAAGTTGAACTTTTACAATGAAAACTTTCTATTTTTGATCGTGTAACCTATGCTTTTAAGGGCTCTTGTTATTTTCCTTACTGACGTTTTAAACATATATGGTGAAACCACTCATCAAAAACTGTTTGACAAATCACTTTAGGTATGGGTACTAATACTGTATCAAGTCACTTGGTTCAGATAGTTTTTATCATAATTACAAAGTTGCCACTGTGTTTTTAACTTTTGGTTTCCAAAAATGATGGAAACCACTTTGTGCTGTCTGATTTGGTCCCTTTTTAACAAATTTTTCGTAAGCATTTTCATTTTCATGAAAGATAACTAAACATGTTCCAAACGTGTTTTCTGTTTTATGGAAATAGAAGTGTGAAAGATACTAATGAAGTAAACTCTAGAATTTTGTAATCAATACAAAGATCTCAAATCTGTCCGACAAATAACTTGTTTTCTAAGCTCCCAGACTCCTGGCCATAGTAAACAATAAAATAACAGAGTAACTGTAGTGCTTTTATGTTTTTCCTTCCTCTCCTAGTCACACAAGTTTAATTTACGAAGGAACTGAATATAATTGTAACAGCATCCCACGTCAGTACGTTGGATGCATGATACATCAATAATTTATATTTTGATAGAGTGAAAGGTGGAACGATAATGCCTTATGACATGCTAGGCATATACTATAGGTAATCAGTATGTATAGTTGACAGTTGTATGTACTATGTATTATATTGATAAATGACTTGAAGTCAACAGATATTAGTTATGTTTCTCATCAATAATGTGTTTTAGGACTTCATATTGTATTTTTTATGAACTAAAAAACTGATGTTTTGTCATCTCACTAACTATTCCACGTTATCTTTGTTCTACTCTATCTAGTTTCTCTTATTGGGGCTCTTAAATTCTATTTGTTGTTGTCAATTTCAATTTTTTGATGTTTTAATTGTAGGATGCACCGAAACAAGGGTCAATTTACTTCATCTAAGAAACAGGATGGAGCAAATAGTTGTGGTACAGACCAGGATTCTGGGCAGGACGACAGTCAATCAGTTACCTTGTGAGTTTTGTTTTACCGTTCTTAAAGCCAAAATATATTTATCATTTAGAGAATTGTAGCCATTTATTTTCCCAGAAAACTGCAATATGAAATAACTATGTATCCACTTTTCTCTTCATAGGATGTTTCTAACTAGACTTTAACCATCATTATTATAATTGCATGTTAAAATAGTTGCACACATTGTGGTATAAGCTCTAAATCGACCCCAATGATGCGGCGAGGGCCATCTGGTCCAAGGTCACTTTGCAATGCTTGTGGGCTTTTCTGGGCAAATAGGGTAAGTGTTTTCTCTGAATGCTTTTCTTGTTGGAAAATGTGATTTTTTTCTCTAATGTGTACTTCCAATTTCATGACTAATACATGCATGCTCTTCCCTGTTCCTTCATTACATTGGAATTTGCAAATACATACTGTTATATCACTGATTTGAAGTTGTAGTACAGTGAAAATTTTGTTTTTTTACCTCAGCTTAATTTTTCATAACAGTGTTTATTTTGTTAATTTATTTTAGGTTTTTTCTTGTTTGAAAATATTTAAGAGCTCTGTATATTTAGCTATTATAGATGTTTTGAAATGTCCTGTGACTGCACAAGACCATAACGATACTGTACATGCATAAAAATGCAATGCATATGATGAGTCATATGACCATGAAGTTGTGCCTTTTCGTTCTTGGTTCTGTTTCCACTTCCAGCTGCATTGTGGAGTTGAATCTTGGGAGAAATAATATCAGGAATTTCACAACAAAATGAGAGAATCTGTTGGTGTATAATGTCTGGTCTATTCTTGCACTGTTTGTGAATCTATAAAAATCTCGGGTTGCTGATATTGTTTTGAACTTGTGAAACTATTTTCTTCTAAAAGCAGTCAGAGTGTAATTTATTTTTCTTCCACTCTCATCCTGCCTGAAAATGCGAATTATTGTTTGTCTGAGGGAAACACAAGTATTTTCATTGTTGCATTAGGGCAAATTTGCTCAACTGTGAAATTGCAATTTCTTTTAGATTGTCAACAATTCCCCTTTTGACAATGGTATATTCTGCAGGGTGCTTTGAGAGACCTTTCTAAGAGACATCCGGAACTATCTATTGTACCAGCTGAGCATGTATTTATTTCATTCATAATCTATTAACCAGTATAATACTAATATGTGCATCTGTTTACCCTTTTTTTTTTCTGCTTCCGATGACCAGGTTGATCAAGGTAATGGCTCCGATTGTGGGACAGCAATTATCCCTGCACATAACAATCTTGCTGCTTTCTCTGAGAATGATAACCAAGCTTTGGTAGCTGATCGTTGAGTTTTGCAGTCACAGAAATTGCAAGAGTTGTTGAGTCTTCATAATTAGGTTTATAGTAATTCATTCAGATTGACCAATAGAATGTACAGTTATAGCAATGCTCTCATTAATTCAAGAGGTCTTTTTATACATGCTTGGATCAGTGGCTTTAACTGCTGATTTCTATGTATTACCTGGAATTTGAATTATAACTTGATGTTCTCTTGCAGGAACTTTATTCTGACCTTAAAAAGCTTGCCTATATTAATAATACTTTTGAATATAAGTTTGCCTATATTTAATTTTGCTTCACATGTTCCTGTGGAATAGCCACAGTATGGGACATTTAGCAACACAAGTGAAACTAGGTTTGCAAGCCTAAAGTCAACAAACTGGATTTAGTTGTGCCATATGAAAGGAAGGGAAAGCAAAAACTACAGCCAAAAATTAAACTAGAGAATAACTGTTTTTTTCACACCCCTAGCCATATCCTTTTTCTAAAATAGGAAAGAAAATCAATTAAACTAGAACTGTGTTAGTGTATTGAGCTAAAACTAGATACTTCCTATTTAGAAATTTGGTGCCGACCTGTTCCATTTGTTTTTTCCTTTCAAATTTCATCAATAAATTAATCTGTACAAAGAAAATGATAATGCTTTTTACACACAGGCATAATTATTGGATTTATTTTACTCAAAAAAATACTTGTTGGAATGATATTAGTTTTACTTAATTAAATTTGTTATCTTCTAAGTTTGATCCTTTTAAAGTATATGTCAGATGAAATGATGTAAATAAACTTCTGGATGAGACTTAAAAAATCGTTTAAATATAGATATTTTTCTCCTACTCTCTTTCAACTCGCCATGCTCTTTCTCACTCTAAAATTTATCAAATTCCATACTCACATATACTTTCCCAAACTAAAAACTCCAATACCCTTATTTTCCCAGTATCATACCCCCTTTTATATCAATTAGTTATCTTGTTTATTTTTATAAAGATAATCAATTGTTTCTTTTTAGAATTTGGTGTACTTTTGAACTTCACGTCCTGAGTGTGTAGAAGAGGGTTTCATTCAAAATGTCAATGTACTAACACTTGAACAATAAGATTTATATGTTTAATCTCAGTACTTCACATACCATATAAATAGAGTTGCATGTTGAGAAATATTTGGGGTGTTAAAGGACAATGCTGCTTGTACATTTGTTAGAAACACAGTTGCTTTGATGAGGTGATATGAGATTAGGCAATAAGCTGCAGAGATGTTGAGAAATGATCTTCGTGACCAATTTATAAAAAAAACATTACAAAAAGAAATCAAGAGAAATTGGCTGACTCAAGAGGATCATCACACTTAGGAATAAAAATTAAAGTAAGCATCATGTCATTAACCTCTTGAATGCAGACTTGCACCTCAAAATGATTGTCTAACCAATCCTTAGACCATATAATGTATGATTTTTTTATAAACCTTAAATGTATTTCAACAATTACATACTCCCTTATGTCTCAAATATAAATAAAATTGTGACTAATCCTACTACATTTAATGCTAACTCATAAAATACCATTTAACTATGTAGATTTTATATTTTAATAATTTATTTTATTTTCATGGAATAAGTCGGAAAGAAAGACAATTTAGAAACCAATTACTTTTTATTGAGAAAATTAAAAGAACCATTAAAAATGTAAGTTTTTTTGTTTGTTTGTTTATGTATGAAGCCATTGAAGTATGTACTAGGTGTTTTGTCCAAAAAATCTGTTGGATGTATAAATTAAAGAGATTAAGGATTACAAACTATAAATATAAAGTCATTTTATCCTCGCTATCAATCACAATTTGCCAATACATCAAATAAAAAAATTGAAAAAAAATGAAGTTATACAATTATTTGATGTGTTAAAAATCTAAAATAAATAATTATAAACTAACAATGCATGTTCTTTAATATCTAAATTAAATTATAAATTTAAGCTTTAGCCTATCAATTTATTTTTATTATTTAAGAAAAGTTTATAAATTTAAGCTTTAGCCTATGAATATGCACATACTAAATGATATTAAATTGTCTAATATTTTAAATTTTGATGTATAGATATCAACGATGAGTTCAACAAAAAAATAGATATCAAGTACTGTATCAACTATGATTTGAGTTACTCAAAAAAATAGCATCGTTTTGTATTATAAGTGTTGAGTTGCTCCAATAATCAACAGCACCAGTGGTCTAGTGGTAGAATAGTACCCTGCCACGGTACAGACCCGGGTTCGATTCCCGGCTGGTGCATACGTGGTGAGCTGTGACGAAATACGCACAAATGTGAATGAAGGGTCATTCACTATCGCCAACTTATAGGTGAAAAAATGTGTATCCGAGCTCTTTTTGTTTTTTCTGAAATCAGTTAGTAAAAATGAGTAATCAAAGACATCACTGAAGTGTACAATTCATGCATGAAACAAATTTTTATTATTAGTTAATTTTAATTTTTTTATATCTTCTAAATAAAAATAAAAATAATTATAATATACTAATTATCGGTTATTATTTTAAACAACAAATATATGAAAATGAACTATGCAAACATGCAAGACACTAAAATGATCAAGTTAGCTTTTAGTGTGGCTGTTATGCCAAAAGTACACTTAGAACAAATGTATTTTATCACATGAATAGTATAAAAGGTTTTTCTATCCACATGAATTAGTTAGAACAAATGTATTTTATCACATAAATAGTATAAAAGGTTTTTCCATCCACATGAATTAGTTATTAAGTATCAAATTAATTAAAATTATTTACTATTTAGACTAACTAGTAGATGAATTGTTTATGACAATTAAATAATAAGTAGTTAAGAATAAAATAAAAATGCAAAGTTGTAAATCAATAAACATCATAAGTTAATTTGGGCTCGAGTAGCAATCATATCCATATTGCCTTTACAATTCTATGCATTGCTTTGGTTTTTGCATCAGGTATCAAACTCGTTTCATAACTTAATTTTGTCTTTCAAAACCATGTCTTCTGAAATGTATGTAACACATTTGAAATTTTATAAGCTAATTCTTTCTATAGTGAAATATTTCTAAAATATTAATGAATATATATTTATAATTGATTTTATTTAATATAATTTAGTTGTTAGTTCAGAGGTTTTGTTTTAGATGTGGAACATTAATATCTCAGAATTGATCTTTGCTTGTACTTTCTTTGTACATCAATTATTTTTGAAAATACGCAACTCTTTTAGATGTGAAACAACAATGTCACGAGTTCGATCCTTGCGTGTGCTGTTGAATAAAATGAAAAGGCACATCATACGGATTCGAACACATGTCATGCGCGGAAAGAGGCACTAATCAACCACTAGACCATTGCAACTCTTTAGCTAATTATTGAACGTTATATGCATATATCCTTTTGCAAGACAGAATGATAGAACCAAGAATTGTACCTCTTTCTCAAGTGACATATTTTTCTATAAATAGTGTCACTTTGGACATAATGAAAACATAAAAAATTGGAGATTGTCATCCACTTTTCTCACTCATTCTTATATTCTAAGTCATCTTATTCTTCTCTAATGCATGAGTGAAAAAAATAGGAAACATTCTTTTGTAACATACTATTGAACGATGCTCTTGGTGTGATAGTGCAAATCATATTAAGGTTTTCCAAAGTACTCCGAAGGGAATTTGCTGGTTATCTCATTTGCATTCGATTGGTGGGGGCGAATTGAACCTAAAGGCTAGTGTGACAACACGCTTTGGAATTTTCTACATATAATCTTCATCAACAACTTCACTATTAAAGTCTTGCAACAATTCTCATCAACACAGATCCAACAATCTTTAGGTTCGATTTTATATTCAATCAATGGCTGCATCACTCAAAGAAATGACTTCTCATTTTGCGAAGTTGGAGAAATTCGATGGATGAAACTTTATTTGTTGGTAGAAAAAGATGAAATTCCTTCTTACAACTTTGAAGATGGTGTATGTTCTGAACACCATAAGATCACTAGAGAAGGAAGTGAAAACATTAGTAAAAACAAGAGAAAGGTAGAAGTGGGACAATGATGACTATATATACATGGGCCATATTCTCAACCGTATGTCTGTTTCTTTGTTCGATATATATCAAAGTAGCATTTCTGCAAAGGAACTATGAGAGAAATTAGAGTTAAGATACATGCAAGAAGACGCTACAAGTAAGATGTTTCTTGTTTCTCAATTTGGTAATTATAAAATGGTTGATAATAAATTACTAATGGAACAAATGCATGAGATTGAACATATTCTTAATAACTACAAACAACATCAGATGCACATGGATGAAAATATTACTGTATCCTCCATAATAGATACTTCCACCTTCGTGGAAAGATTTCAAAAAATCCATGAAACATAAGAAAGATGACATATCTCTTGAGCAATTGGGTAATCACCTTTGTTTAGAAGAAGAATACCGTAAACAAAAGGATACTAAAAGCCAATTTTCTCATGAAAATGTCCATGTAATTGAGGAAGGAAATTCAAGTTGAAATACATATTATAGGTGTATTTTTGATATAGTCTACCTATGTGAGGATAAAGTGAGGCCGCTTCAAAGAGTTAAAGGGCTTGACTCTTAAATTCTCATCAAAAGGGTACACGATACAAGACCTTATCAAATGTGTCATATGTAAAATTCTTTCGATAGTATCGAGATTTCATTGTAAGTTGTGCACACTACATTTAACCAATTATTGAACATTATATGCATATATCATTTTGCAAAATAGAATGGCAGAACCAAAAGTTGTACCTCTTTTTCAAGCGACAATATTTTTCTATAAATACTGTTACTTTAGATATAATGAAAACACGAAAAATTGGAGATTGCCATCCACTTTTCTCACCCATTCTTATATTCTAAGTCATCTTATTCTTCTCTAATGCATGAGTGAAGAACATGAAACATTCTTTTGTAATATACTAGTGAAAGATACTCTTGGTGTGATAGTGCAAATCATATTAAAGTTTTTCAAAGTACCCTGAAGGGGATTTGCTGGTTATCTCATTTGCATCCGATTGGTGATGGCGAATCGAACTTAAAGGCTAGTGTAACAACACGCTTTAGAATTTGCTACATATAATCTTCATCGACAATTTCACTATTAAAGTCTTGCAACAATTGTCACCAACACAGATCCAACAAATATTACATAAAATTTTCAACAAATATTGAAAATGATAGAATCATATTATGTGAAATTTGATATGACTTTGAACACGTCCTCTACCACTTGTTTGCAATCAAATTCGAAAACAACATGTGTCTACTACAGAATGCCTCCCCATAGCCAAGGATCCATTAAATGATTTGTTCATCATTGAGACGATTCACACACATTTATAACTGAAATTCTGATGCAACGTGGTTTTTGCTGGTGAAGCGAGAAGAAACTATGAATGAGAACACATACGACTAATTAAGAGCAACGAAGAAGGATTTGAATCTACCAAACTAGAAACAAAATACTTTACTTTTAATTAATTCTAACTAGTTCTTATAATTTATATACAATAATGGATACATTAGTGACGTAATCCCAACACTATGTAGAAATCCCATAATTATAGAATTCCTTATTGAAAGTATTGTAACAACAAGCCATCAATTAGTATTGCCTAAAATCCAGTGTAACATGATAGAACTTAAAGTGGAATCAATTTGTATATTCTCACTAAAGGACTATTTGGAAACAACTTTGAATTTCTTGTGAGCAAATTAGACGTAATAGGCATCTATACACCAAAGTTAAAGAGGATGTGCGATGTGGCCATAATATTTCATTCGCTTTCCTTTTTTTTTTTGTTCCTTGTTTTTTTATTTGTTTCCTTTGTATTACTTAGTATTAGATCCGCGGTATTTTGAGATTTATTTTTAATAGTAAGTGTGATAATCATTTATAACTTGTTTCCTTTGTATTGTATATTCCTTTGTATTACTTAGTATTATATATATATATATAATTTAAACTTTTTTCTGATTTTTTGTGCGATATTGGTTTCAAAATTTATTTTATAGTAATTATATTTCAATTTAATTTTTTTCTCGAGAGATGGTAAATATTATCATAATTAATTCATCAAATATATTTTTAAATAATTTTTTTGTAGACATATTTATGACAATATATAAAATTTATCTTCAAAAAATGAGTTCACAATTCGATTTCTATCTTCATATATATATATATATATAATTCACGAGTCTCCTTTAGAATTAATTATTTATAACTTTCATTTCTCATTTATATTCTTATTAAACAAACTTTATAGATAAATGCAATGAATTAGATATCAAATCAAACGCAATATTTGTATTTACAATTTTATTTTACATAATTTTATTTACATAGTTTTATTTGTAAATATCATCTCAAAATAATAATAGTTAATTAGATTTATGAATGATAGAGAAAGAAATGAACAGTAAAGTAGTAGTCACGTCACAAAAGAATAATTTGAAAAACATTAAAAGTGACATTAGCATATATAAAATTCACAAGACAATTAAAGAATTTTAAAAACAGTTGAATGATTTGAATTGATAGTAGTAGTTACTTTTCTTTTTTAAGATAACAAACTACCTTAAAGAAAAAAGTTTAAACTAAAACAAATGTATAACATAAGAGCAGCTTAAAAAAAACATTAATTAAATTCGATTATGAAAATATGTGCATTTACAATAGAATAAATATAGAATCCGATAAAAACTTTATTTTCATTGTATTATTGTGTGAAAAACAACATTCCATTTCAAGATAAGTACTTCCTCTTTCTCATTTTAAATATCTCATTTGAGGTGTGTGCAATTCTTTAGAAAATGATTAGTTGATTTGATTTCAATGATAAAATGTTTCATTTACTCAATTTTTTTTATTAATTGCACTTAGCAAAAATATTTGATGAGTTGAAATATAATAAATAAGACTATTAGTGGAAAAAGGTAACTAACGTTAGTATTGATATTGTAAAATAACAAATAATTTGAGAAAATAAAATAAAATAAAATAAAAAATGAGATATTTAAAATGAGATGGAGGACATAATTATTTTCTTGTAAACTTGACTTGTCATAACGGAATAACAATTTACAAATTTGTGACAAATCAAATATTTGGTTAAAACTTAATTTGTAGCCTCCATCTATTCTTCTCTAGCTTACATGTCTCTGGTGTCGGGTTTTTTTTGTTGAGTTATATGAGCCAAAAGTAACAAATATAATTTCACTCATGATAAAATTATAACGCCAAAAGGAAATATTAAAATTTGATTTGGAGAACGTAAAGTTAAAAACATGGATTAGAGGTTTCAAATTATTCTTTAGACAAATGTGTTGTTATTATTGTTCCTTAATTACGGTGAGAACTTTGATTTTCCAAGAATTGTGTAAATTCCAACAATTGTTCAGTTGATTTATTGCGCTAAAAAATATATAAGTTGTAACAATGTATCTACTTTGAATGATGAAAATTAGAATCTATCAAAACCTTATGGTTTAAAAAAAGATCAAATGGTGTAATAAGAAATGGTTGAAATGAGACAACACATACAATTTGTTGAATGAAACATCAATAATTGAAATCAATATAAATTAAATAAATTAAATTTTTATTATTATTGATATTGTAAATGAAAGATAAAATAGAAATTATGTAACTAAATATTATGCATAAAATGAAACACACATTTATAGTGGCTAGCAATCCCCTGGCGAAGAAGAAAATGGTTGTGAAGGAGAAAAATATACCAAAGTCAGTTATTCAAATGAATATAAACATGAAAAACTTTTATTGTATTATGAGCTATTATTATTAATATTTGTTCATTGTTGAAGTTTTTTGTTGTTGTTGATGCAATAAAATATACTAGATGAAATGAAATTGTGTTTTATATGAAGAATAGAAAGAGACGAAATTCTAACAATGACAACTAAGCAAATAAGTGGAGTGACACAATAAAATTATGTGGCATAAAATATGATTTGATGTCAAATGAATAGTTTAAGATTATATTTTAATATATTATAATAAATTGTATTATCCTAGAGTACTTAGATGAATAACACAAATCACTTATGACTAAGGTAAAGTTCTGGAGTTCAAACTCAAACTTTGGGATCTAGCAACGTTAAAACTTTTAGGGAGAATCTGTTGCCCATTTAAATCCTACAATAATAAAATTAATTAATATTACCTCTAATCTCATTTATAAAAAAAAAAAAAACATCAAAATTAATGTAATCATTAATTGTTTCAACTTTTTGATTATTTTTATATATACCCTTATTAACAAACTGAGATATTAAATATCCACTAATAATATTAAAATATTAAATAAGAATATAAAAAGAATTTAAACATTACATGCACCTCCAAAATTGTAATTTTTTCTTATATATTAAACTAAAAAATTCGCCAAAAATTATCTTATATATAAGGAAGGAGGAAGTATTGTATTACATCTGCTCCAATTATCATTATTATATTTGAGTAGGTACTAGGATTTATTTCTGCTACTATATTATAGGCTGTACCCTTCACTTTAAATCATCTGATAGTAAAGAACAATTTTCTTCCGATGTCCTTTTAATATATTTAAATTCGAAAATCCTAATGAGCACTGATACAAATACAATTTTAATTTTGGAGTGCACATACTCCATGGCTTATTATTTATTCTACTACTTTTCTATTTCATACTCCAGATAAAATATTGAAGTATTACTATTATATAGAGAAAATGAACAATGCAGATATTCTAATTTTGAAAATGTAATCAACCTTTTATGTTTCTATTTTCTTAAAAATAAAGGAACCCAAAATTACACATTCACCAGAAGCTACAAGAATATGAACCAGAAAATGTTTGACACAAAAGACTGTAAGTCTAGACATTAATGAGTGAGATTGACAAGAAATACAGCATGTTAGATTGGAAAATGTGGTTGACAAGGGATAGAAAATGTAAGACAAGAGATGAATGCAATTATCTACAATGACTGAGATAGCCATGATCATATTATCTGAATAGAAATCCGCATCAATCATTCATTGTCTAATGTTGAGTCATAATTTGTCCTTCCATTTAGTGTTCTTCCTCTCCAATTGTTTTCTATTAAGTGTTCATCATATGTCTCCTTTTAGTCATTTGAGAACCAGATGAAACGTGCTTCATGCTCAGCTGAAAAGTGAGAATTCCTTGAAATAGACATTTCTATTCAAGAAAAGCTTCATAGGATGAGGATCCACTTGACGAATCACTGTCATATGTAATCTCTTGTGGAGATGATGGTAGTGTAGTTATCTCTTGTGGAGATGATGATAGTTCTTCTTTTTGTATTAAGGAAGGACCTATAAAAATTGACTATTAGTCCTCAAGCTATAAAGTCAACAAGAAAGGAATTGATGAGCATACCAGCAAGATTAGAAAGCAAAATATCAAAATATTTCGTCATTTAATTTGGACACAATTTTTATAATATTATATTATGATATATATACAAAGTGTACGTTAGTGGAATAATTTATACCCACCAAGAATTTAGAAAAGAAGCATGCTGCTAACATATACCTAAATTTCAGATGCGTGTAAGTTGTCCACAATTTGTGTAATGAATGTTAAGTAGTCAAAAAACAATGACTTGGAGTATGCTAACTTGTTAAGCAGAAAAAAAGCAATAACATGGAGTGGAAGAAGACAAACCTTTTTGTCCTTTAGAGTGGAATTTCTGAGTGTGCCGCTTAATAAGCTTTTTAGCTTTTATTATTGTGAGTTGCCTAGCAAAAGGAGAGATCTCTACATCATTTTCACTCCAATCTCCTTGAGTTTCATTTTCTCCATCACCTTTCATTGTCTTGAGCACAAATTTCTTTGCCTTGCGTCGTTGAGTGTTAAATATTCCTTTAACAGATGTTACAAATCCATCGCCTGCTCCATCAGTAGGACGCTTAGGCCAAGTTGGTGGATACTTATCAGGTTTTCCTGCATGGCCTTCATTGTCACTTAAATGAAGGTCAATTTCCGGAACACTAGCTCCACTTGGCTGATTCTGACCTTTGTCTTTAAATTTCTTCCCCTACACAATCCATGAAAATAAGACATTTAAATGAATTCATTATAAACTGTTAAATATTGTCACCACATAGGTCCTGGTAATTAGCATAGTATGCTTTTTTGGATTGGCAAAGAGCATTTCAAAAGGAATTGCAAAAAAAGTTCACTTAAGTTTATTATATAAATTCTTCGTAAATTTTCAGTGGCAGGTATGAGTAGCGTATGTCTACAATAGAAAATATCAGGAGTATACAATTATTCTCACTAACAATAAAATTGAAAGAGAAAAGGAGAGTTAAAGCTACTTATCACCTGCATGCCAGTCACAGACTTCAGGACTCCCCAGATGATGTGCTTCTTAACTCGTGAGAAGAGTCTTCTCCAGCTCCCGGTAAACTCGACTCGTTGAAATTGATCCATTAGTAATTTCATATCGTTTACAACAAACCTTGTCCCTTCATACGTAACACACAATTCCACCTGCAAGAAAGAATACACGAGTTACCTGAAATTGACATGACTTCAAACTACTAACAGCTAACAGGTGACAACTTCATCAAACGGTACAAAACTACTAACAACCTGACTAATTTTGATGTTGTGAAATTCCATTATCTTTGGTGGCCTAGATTTCTTTTCTTCAAGAGATGATTGACCAGCTTTTACACCTTTTGGATCTTTTAATTTACTCTTAGATGCTTCATCTAGTTTCTCAGTAGAGCCAAATGGACCATTTTTGTTGGAAGCAAAGCTTTGTACGACGAGTTCATCAGCTACAGATTCTGCCACAGTCTCTTCCCAAGTCCTATCAAAAGAAGATGTCCTTCTCAACTCGGGGGTTGGACCATTACCAGGAACTACTTTGACATTTTGTGCTTTGGATGCCTGCATGCATGTTGCCAAAATTTTTACGGAAAATCTATATTGCATATTATTCTATTATGAACTCAGACAAGAAGAAAAACAGAGGAAAGAAGCTATAACAAAGTTTGGCATTGGCCTTATTTGATATTATTAATATTAGAATTTTGAAATTAAAGGGAGGTCAGGTAAGGAAGAAGGAGAGGAAAAAGATTCAGAATAATTAAATTATATTGATATTGATTTGAAGGATGGGTTGCAAAATAGAAATATTAATCCCCCATACGAGTTGCCAATAAATCATAAAATATAAGGAAATATGAAAAGCAATCCTAAGAAATCGCCTAAGACTCTCTAGGGAAATTACGAGGTATTTTTTAAAAAGGAAAGCTAGCAACACACAATTTGATACTTGTTTTTCAAACTCTATTATGGGATGAAATTTATACCGGCCTTCCTAAATAACTTGGACTTAGTTCCTGACAGTGCGGCCAACTCAAGATTTCACCCAATAGTATAAAATCAAATGTATTGAAAGAGGAGTGTCAGTAAGTTTGTTGCTGACATTTATCTTAATATCATTATTTTAGAATCATGTACACCCCATTGTGTTGTCTTAGGCTAGTTCTTGGGTTCGAGCCTTGCAGATGGAAAAACGTAATTAGGAAGGGAGAACCACTAAAAAAAAAGACTTCATGCTTATAGCATGGTTATAAAAAAAAAAATTCATGTATCACACAATTCATTAAGTAATCACCTGGGCAGAACCAACATGGACAGGAGGTTGATTGGTTGCAGGAAATAACATTGCAGAGATGGCAGATTTGGATGAGGCCTCAGGCTCTTTTGCTGGGTGATTGCTTGAAGTAGAAGCTTCATGGGCTGGTGGACCTTTCTTTACACGCCTTGCACCAGCTGTGGTTGAGACCTTCCAAACTTCCTGCATAAACAACCATCACTTTAACATAATAAATCTGTGAAGTTTAGCCTTGGTTGTGGACACAAGTTAATGAGAGATTTGAAATTTTAAACCTACCTGCCGGCGTTGTGAATCTCGTTCTTCCTCTGGGAAGAAATATCCCCACATCATTCTGTACATTGTCTCTGTTAAATGGATCTTAAGTGGATATATCTCTACCTATAATGAAAATAAGTTCATGTCAGGAAACATTCCATGCAAACATCTAATAGGTGTCATTTTATAGTGAACTCCATTTCTACTCATCAGATTACAAATGCAATATTTAATATTCGTACTTTCTTTAGATATTAGTAGTAGAGCTATTAACAACTGCACAGGATGTTTAGTTAGTCTGTTATTCAGTTTATAGCCTTTTCTCAGTTACATATCTTATGAAGTTTATCTACATGCGTATGTAGATGATACTATACTACATATAATAATCACTAGTAGTCCCTTCACCTATTTTAGTAGTTCATAGATTTTTGGGTCACTAGACCTGTATCCAAGACCAAAATCAAGCAAGTCTATTCTCACAGGCCCATAGTGAAAAGAGATACCATTTAGCATGTGTTGAAGTTGGGGATTTTAGACAAATGGAAGAGAGAAAATAATAAGTGTTTGAATATTATTGATAATAACTTTATGCCATCTTGATTACAAAAGACTCAATACTAATCTCTATTTATAGAGAAACATAGACTCAATCCTAAATCAAGAACAAATCATAATAATAATAATGAGAGATATTCTAAGGTATCTCTATGATTATAAATTGATCCTATGAAATAACTCAAGATACTCTAATATAATATAAAAGTGTTGAAGTTGTGGGATTTTAGAGAAAAGGAGGAGATAAAATAATAAGAGTTAAAATATTATTGATAATAGTTTTATGCTAACTTGATTACAAAAGACTCAATAATAATCTCTATTTATAGAGAAACATAGACTCAATCCTAAATCAGGAATAAATCATAATAATAATGAGAGATATTTTAAGATATCTCTATGATTATAAATTGATCCTAATAAATAATTTAAGATACTCTAATATAATATAAAAGATATTATAAGATATTTTCTAATATTCTAACACTCCCCCTCAAGCTAAAGCTTACTAAGTTTGAGCTTGTTACAAAAAAATAATGTTTTATTCTGCAAAATAATAAAAAGAATGGAAAAGCAACTCAGGGATGCAAGTGCCGGTGAAGTCGGAGAGAATTGCTATAAATATAGCCTAGCTAGATAGCCGATATGATCATCAGGTTGAGAGAAATTCATGACAAGCAATTGAACAAAGCAAGGTCCGTTCTTCTAAAAACTGCATTTGGAAGCTTCAAACCAATAATATTAGAGAGACGTGCTTCAAGGAGAGAAAGGCAAAGCCAATACATCTGGGACAAAGATGGAGCCAGTGCATCTGAGACAAATTGGCAAGATAAAGTGAGTCATGAAAATAAAAGACATCGTCAAAATAACCATTAATGGAAGAAGAAGTCATCACTAATATGATTCATCTGTGGGAAAAGGGACACCACCAGAATGATCGTCGGTGGGAATAGAAGCCACTGTTATAATCTATTATTAAGAACTAAATTGCATGACAAACACACAAGAAGAAGCAGCGCAACTCTAATGAAATGAAACCATGATCGATCGACGAAGTGAGAAATTGCGTCCAAAATAGGAGAGACAACGGCTGTTTGAATAATAACACATATTTTCGTTGATCAAAATTGGAAAGTAACGGAAAATCTGGAAACAGGAAGCAAAACCCAATCTAGACGCCTGAAACATTGTGTCGGAAAGCGAACAGACGCGCCTAAGCTTGAGGCTGTTGGTAGCGGTGCGTGGGATGAACACGGAGGCTCTTGAAGGCACAAGAGTGCGGCGCGTGGAGCAACTTTTGACATGAAAAATATGAGTTGTGTAGATCGGGAGATTCCGCACATAATGAAAGTGGTTGTGTCGGAAAATTTACTGGAAAAATTTTCCAGCAGCGACAACAGATGGAAGGCAGCAAAGGATGGCAGATCTTGAAGGTAGTAGGTGTAACCGTAGCCCGAAACTAGAATACGAGGGCAGATTCGAAACCGCGAGGTTGAGGCGTGATTGACTGACCAAGCAACAACTGAGAGGCGTCAAAACGCGCCGTCACACGCTGTGGAGACGGCGGTGCGTGAGATCTACTCGCAAGAGAGATTAGCAGCGTGTGAGAGCGCATGTGACGGCTTTTGGCGACGCGCTTTCGAGCATGACCTGACCTAGAGATGACGATGCTATTCGCTGGAAAATTTGCTGAAAATAGTGGCAGTAACAGCTGCAATAGCGAGCTGAACGGAAAATGAATGATCAAGTTGGAAAAGAGAAACTGTGATTATATATTCCCAAACTGTTGGGAACTCGGCAGCGGAATACAGACATAATCGTTCAAGGAGGGTCGAAATAGGCTCTAGATACCATGTTGAAGTTGTGGGATTTTAGAGAAAAGGAGGAGAGAAAATAATAAGGGTTTGAATATTATTGATAATACTTAATGCTGACTTTATTACAAAAGACTCAATACTAATCTCTATTTATAGAGAAACATAGACTCAATCATAAATCAGGAATAAATCATAATAATAATGAGAGATATTCTAAGATATCTCTATGATTATAAATTGATCCTAATAAATAATTTAAGATACTCTAATATAATATAAAAGATATTATAAGATATTTTCTAATATTCTAACAAATATTATAAGATATTTTCTAATATTTTAACACTCCCCTCAAGTTAAAGCTTATTGTTACAAGAAAACAATGTTTTACTCCGCAAAATAATAAAAAAGGGTGGAAAGGAAACTTAGGGATGCATGTGAAGTCGAAGAGAATTGCTATAAATATAGCCTAGCCAAATAACCGAAATGATCATCAGCACGAGAAAAATTCATGACAAACAATTGAACAAAGCAAGTCCGTTCTTCTAAACTGCATTTGGAAGTTTCAAACCAATAATATCGGAGACTCAAAATATTAAAACTTAAATATGCTTCAAGGAGAGAGGGGTGCTTCAGAGAGAGAAAGGCAAGGCTAGTACATCTGAGACAAATATGGGGTCAGTCCATCTGGGACAAATTGCCAAAGATAAAGTGAATCATGAAAATAAAAGACACCGTCAGAATAACCATCAACGGAAGAAGAAGACATCACTAATATGATTCATATGTGGAAAAAGGGACATCACAAAATGATTGTCGTAGAGAATATGTTTGAGAATAGAAGCCACCGTTATAATTTATTAGTAAGAACTAAATTGCATGACAAAAACAAAGAAGAAGCTGCGCGACTCTAACAAAACGAAGCCACGATCGATCAACGGCGTGAGAAAATACGTCCAAAACAGGAGAGATAACTACTGGTTGAACAAGGACACATATCTTCATATATCAAAATTGGAAAGTAAGGGCAAATCTGAAACCGTCGGAGAGAGAATAATCGTGCACCAAGAAAGTAAAAAGGAAGCGCAAAATGTTAACCACACCCAACAAAAGCAAATAATTTTTCACCCAAATATTGGATACCCTGCATCTGCTTTACTCTTGTCCTTGTTTTGTGCCAAATACAAGAACCCAAATGCACCAACTATAGCCCTAAATTTCCTTGTTGTTGATGATATTCCATGGCAAGTAGATCGAAATCTAGCAGGAAAAATCTCTGCCGACACAACAAATGTGGTAGCTGTTGGCCCAAAATTTGCAAAGAAGAAGGTCAATGAATACAATGCGACAAATCCTATATAGTGATCCTTATGAGTCCAATGTTCATAAGGAATGGCAAGAGCAAACATGCAGACAATCATAAAGAAAAATCCCATAGATTTTGGCTATAAAATGCAATATCAAGCAATAACCAAGTACTTGCTTTACCAAGTAAATGTAGTCCATGGTGTTGGGAAAAACCCACCCAACACATGGCGACTGAGGAATTCCTTTGAGAATAAACCATATGATTTTTTCTTTTGAGAATAAACCATATGATTTTTTCTGCTCATCTGTCTTTGGTTCAGCTTGGATCTCAACCAGCAGAACCTTGGACATATCTGCTGCAACCTTCACCGTGTTCTTAGGAACTAGGGCGGTGTAACGAGTAGTTTCGGGCATATTTATCCGCCAGTAGTAAGTCAATGCAGCTAGGAGTGCTCCTACGATCACAATTATCCTCCAAATGTAATCTGCTTGTGGAACAGTTGAACCAACTGGATCAACCGAGTAAGGTGGAGAATCAAACCTGACTTTGGGTGCAGCTGAAACTATGATTGCAAATACACCACCTCCCAAGATTCCAAAAACCTCCATGGCAAAGACAGCAACAATGAAGGCACCTCGAGTCTTCTTATTAGAATACTCTAACTTGTGCTGCCGAAAGCGAGTAGTCTCCACCAATGCCAAAACCAAGCCTGAAGTGGAAGAAGCAAAGAGTTGCCATGACAAATTTTGGATTGTGTCCAGAAGAAAGGCCATAACCAATGGAGTATATTATCATCATCTGGGCTTCGCTGCACCGTCAACATGGTATTATGTACGGCCGAGCAACTTGGTGACAAGGGATATGCAAAATAGATCATATGCATCTGTGGAGAAGGCCATTCCAACTATTATGATTGTTGTGAAATGGTACCATTGTGTTTTTGCCACATCAAGTGCATTAAGCACTTGAATTTGCTCCTTGGCCATCACTTTTCAAGGAAAAATTACTATTTCCTCTTTTGTTTCCCTCTTCTTGCCTTCCCTTAAAGTGAAAGAAGAAAAAGAGAGGAATAAAAAAATAGTAGTGAATAGGGTGTGCGTCAAGGAGAGAGAAAGTGTTGTTTGTACTTTACCAGGTGCGACTGTAACTTAAAACTGAAAAACAAGGGCTGGAATCAGAAGGCTGAGGTAAGAGCAAAGAGAAAGGCCGCGTTATAAATGGCTGCCAGACGCGCCGTCGTGCATGGTGAAGAGTGGCAATGCATGGATCTGACGCGCGGTGGATGGTAAGGCGGGTGTGGAAGTGTGCAGTGGCTTTCGGCGACACTCTTTGAGATGTGTGCCGATCTAGAAGAGACGAAGTTGATGGAGTGGTTGTCTGCCGGAAAAGTCACCGGAAACAGTGGCGGTGACAGCGGCAATAGCGAACTGAACAGAAACAAGTGAAACCGGTGTCGGAATGTGTCACGATAGTGGTTTGAAAAAAGAATGATCACGTTGGAAAAGAGAAACTATGATTATATTCCCTAACTGTTGGGAACTCAGAAGCAGAACAACAGCAAGATTGTTGAAGGAGGATCGAAGGATTTTAGAGAAAAGGAGGAGAGAAAATAATAAGAGTTTGAATATTATTGATAATAGTTTTATGCCATCTTGATTACAAATGACTCAATACCAATCTCTATTTATAGAGAAATATCGACTCAAACCGAAATCACGAATAAATCATAATAATAATGAGAGATATTCTAAGATATCTCTATGATTATAAATTGATTCTATTAAATAACTCAAGATACTCTAATATAACATAAAAGATATTATAAGATATTTTCTAAGATTTTAACGGATCCAAAGTGAAAGGAGATACCAGCATGTCAGTTAGATGAGAGAGAAACCAAGGGAATGAATGGTAAATAGCAGGGGGAAAATATTCACGGGGCCGTGCTTATTTTTCTGTAAGTGTCTAACGCCTTGAGCTAGAAGAATTCCTACATGGGAACTCAATCTTTGGTTTTTCCTTATACAAACAATTGCAGTTTATATATTAATACTATCTCCCTCGTTGAAAATAAGTTGTTCCTATCGTTGATAAACTACGATTAGTTTCTGCTTTAAAGCAACTTGACAACCTGGATTATTTTTTTGGAAATATGAGTTAAACACCACAACGACTCCTTAATATTATCACAAGTAAATTACAATAGAGATCTCTATCTCCTAGTGCCAAAGATTGTTTGAGTTGTTAAACTAAAAAAATCCTCAAAATCAGAGAACAAAAATGCAAAATAATTTTGATACTAAATAAGGTTTAGTATCTTGGGCAAGGCCTACTTAAAAAGCTCTTAAAAGAACTACATATGATCTCAATTTTAAGTTGCAAAAGTAAAAAAAAAAAAAAAAAAAAAGAAACGCCTAAATTAGAATACCAGATGGATTCTATTCCTCTGCACTTAAATATCCTGATTTGAAAGAACAAAAATAGCCTCAAGGAACGCTTACTTGGAAAAGTTCAAAGGGAGAACTTCCATCCTTTGGAGCTGCCTGTCTCGCATCAACTTGAAGCATGACTTTTCTAGAAAAAAATACAAAAGAAAACATGCAATATCAAAATATTCAGATGATAAAGGGAAATGGAAAAAGACACCACTCTTTATAACAATAGAAAAACTAACATATCAATCTTATAATGAAAACTAAAAAAAAAATGAAAGGAATAATTTTCTATACTATTCACTAAGAAAATATGTACATAGGTGATTTACAATTTATAAGCTTATGCCAACAAGGGGAAATAAATGCTAAATATGCCCTGATGAAAGAAAAAGATATAAAGCTAATATGATGTGTGTTTAAGTTGTGGGATTTTAGAGAAAAGGAGAAGAAAAAATAATAAGGGTTTGAATATTATTGATAATAGCTTTATGGTAACTTGATTACAAAAGACTCAATACTAATATCTATTTATAGAAAAACGTAGACTCAATCCTAAATCAGGAATAAATCATAATAATAATTAGAGATATTCTAAGATATTTCTATAATTATAAATTGATTACAGAAAATAACTCAAGATACTCTAATATAATATAAAAGATATTATAAGATATTTTTTAATATTCTAACACTCCCCCTCAAGCTAAAGCTTACTAAGCTTAGCTTGTTACAAGGAAACAATGTTTTGCTCCGCAAAATAATAAAAAAAGATGGAAAGGCAACTCAGGGATGCTGGTGAAGTCGAAGAGAATTGCTATAAACACAGCCTAGTCAGATGACCGGAATGATCATCAACATGAGAGAAATTCATGGCAAGCAGTTGAACAAAGCAAAGTCCGTCCTTCTAAAAAACTGCATTTGGAAGCTTCAAACCAATAATATTAGAGACTCAAAATATTTAAACTTGAATTTGCTTCAAGGAGAGAGAAGCATGCTTCAGGGAGAGAAAGGCAAGGCCAGTACATTTAGGACATAGATAGGGCCAGTTTATCTAGGACAAATTGCCAAGCTGTATGCATGTGGCTAAAAAGAAAAACTTAAAACAGATCTGGAATCTGGAAGGAAAACTCAATCTAGACAACTGAAACATTATACTGGAAGGCGGACATATGCACCTGAGCTCGAGGCTGTTGGTGGTGGCGCGTGAGATGAACACATCGGATCTTGGAGGCACATGAGCGTGTGTGGAGCAACTTTTGACCTAAAAAATATATGGGTTGTGTAGATTGGGAGATTCCGTACACAATGGAAGTGGTTGTGTCGAAAAACTTTTCCAGCAGCAGCAGATTGCAGTAGCGGCAATAGCAGACGGGACAGTAGCGCAATATGCAGCAGCAGACGGTGGCGTCAGATATACTCGTATGAGAGCGCATGTGACGGCTTTTGGCGACGCGCTTTCGGGCATGAGCTGATCTGGAGATGACGACACTGTTCGCAGGAAAATTTTCCGGTAATAGTGGCAGCGGCGCAGTAGTGAATTGAACTGAAAACGAGTGAAACGTGTCGGAATGTTGGAAAAGAGAAACTATGATTATATTCCCTAACTATTGGGAACTCGACAGCGGAACAACGGCAAGATTGTTTAAGGAGGATCGAAATAGGCTCTGATACCATGTTGAAGTTGTGGGATTTAAGAGAAAAGGAGAAGAGAAAATAATAAGGGTTTGAATATTATTTATAATAGCTTTATGCTAACTTGATTACAAAAGACTCAATACTAATATCTATTTATAGAAAAACATAGACTCAATCCTAAATCAGGAACAAATCATAATAATAATTAGAGATATTCTAAGATATCTCTATAATTATAAATTGATCATAGAAAATAACTTAAGATATTCTAATATAATATAAAAGATATTATAAGATATTTTTTAATATTCTAACAATATACTAAAAGTGTTTATTTACATTATTTTACAACAAAACCTCTGAAGTTGATGAATCGATATCAACCAATTCTAGCTTGCAAGTATGATCTTGAAATCACTGACAAACCCTTGGTTAATAAATCAACTGGCTGGTTCACAGAAGGAAATTAAACTGTTCAGCCAAATTCAACCTTTTACTCAATGAAGTGATGGTCGATGTAAAGGGGTTGTACAATAGAGTCATCCAAAAATATATTCATCCATAATAGCTCACAAACACCTTGTACCATAGTTTGAAACTCGGCCTCTTGCTTTACTGAACAACTACATTTCATTTATTACTTATTCAAGTGACCAAACTTAAACCTATAAATGTAAAATAGCTTTATGTTGACCTTCTCAAAGGTATCCAACATATCTGGTGCATGTAGTTGATCAATTATGTTGTCTAAGTCCCAAACGTCAGAAACCTTGACTTTCTCTCTTCTTCTCCACTTTACCTTTGAGATACTGCCTTGTGGATTGTCTCCCCTATCTGGGGTTCTTCCGTAACCTATTTCCCATTCATTTTCTGAAGGTTCTTCTGTGACGCATTTTGACGGTTAAGCTTATAGTTCATCTTACCCTTTAACCCATTACCATGTTGGTTTATGATGATGAACGATTGTGTGAGTTTTCGTTCTCCTCTTACAAGGTCATTTTTTGTGGTTTGTCAATCTCTGAAATCTTCTTGCCCTTTCTTCAATTTTGGCCCCCCATTATAGAGCCATTAGTTTCTCATGATTTTTCATCTTCTTGATCTTCATATCTCTTGGAATCGTTCTGAAATAGATCATATCCTTTACTAGAGCTTCCACTCTTTTCTCCAAGTTCTTTGGTGGTATTCGCTTCATCCTTCTTCTTCTCGCACTGATCCATTCTTAAAGAAATCGCTTACACACTAATCCAGCAGGTCAGACCAGTTTGATGCTAACCCAGATTAAAGAAACAGAAAATGGAAGAAAACAGATCAATAATGGGAAATAAATAGTGTATTATTTCTAAAAATCAAAGTAAACTACAATAGAATGAAGATCCTACTGTCGAGAACCAATGCTCTTTGTCACTATTAAAATGTATGATTCTACTTGATATCTTTCTCTCACCACTAAGCATCCTTATAACTAAATTTTCATTACACAGTTCTTGTGTTTCACTCCTCTCACTCTCAGTCACGTGGATATTTCTATTTTGTCCTTCTCTATTTCTCTTAACATAAACTCTCCACACTATGGGTCTGGGAAATGATGTGCTAACTGGCCCTTTGGGCTCACCTTCTCATTTGGAGTCTTATCAAAAGGCAGCCTAGGATTTGTAGCAGTGGAGGAGAGTTTTGAAGGGAGAACAGAGTCTTCCAGGTTGACAGCTTTGCACTATCTTGAAAGCACTATGCCAATAAAGGAATATATAAGCTAAACCTATCTTAAAAAGATTAAAAAATAAAAGGAACATACAGTTATTTTATATTAAAATAGCTCTATTTACATTAATTTGGATCATCAAATAAATTATTTAGAGACTCCAAATTTCCTGCCTTTCCATCGACACCTATAATTTCAATGGTGTAGGTGAACGTTGTAGTTTTAGATATACTTTTCTATATCGAATGTGCATCTGTTTTGTGCTTCCAGTATGTGTTTACTTTTCCATTTTAGAGATTAGATAGAAGCCTAAGGGGAGAACAATGAAGTTGAACTTGAACAGAAAACCTAATCAGAAGTAAACTATCTGCAGAAATTAAGACATCTTCTGGAATAAAAAAGCAATAAATATCAATAATTCAACCTGGAAGCATCAGTAAGTTTAAGAAAAGGGTCAGGAAAAATTACATACTTTCCCCATTCAGCTGGAGGATTCCACGCTGACAAAATCGTATCAGATTTGGCATTGGGAAGACAGTTTTTGAAAACCAAATACTTTGTTGTAAACCGAGAAACACCAACATCCTTATAATCACGGTCAAAGTCATAGATCTAAGTGTTCAGCAACGAAACTGAATTAGTATAGTATTTAAATTTGAAACAAAATTAAATGAATTAAGAAAGTTAGGAAACTATGAATATAAAGGAACCACCATATTCCTAGGCACAGAAAGGAGAAGAAAGAACAACTAAACCAGAAAAGATCACTAACACAGGGATAGGAAACTTTCAGATTCAATAATTTGGAAACGGTAGAAAAACACTATTTGAGGTGTTGCAAATGCTTTTGTATAAAACCCATGGAGAAAATTTGTTTTAAAGTAAGAAACTTTTGTAATGTGTCTAATAAATATGAAGCCTGGCTCAGAATTGAGAATATTTGATGTTGGGATAGCAGTTCATACTTGGTGAGAAGCATATTTTTTAGTGGACTCAATGAGTTTTGGAAGGAAAACTGGAGAAAGGGTAGAAGGATTTAGGCTTGCTAAATTAATTCTTACCATGTCATTGATTTCGGCTTCAGCAAAGGATTTACCATCAAGAAGCATGCTCCAAACAACTTTGTTAATTTGTAAAAATATGCGCATAGCATGGGTAGGACTTTTGTTCTTTTCCTTCTCCATTAGCCGCTGCTGTGCAGCTTTTTGCATAGCCATTCTTAATGATGCATATGCTTCCTTCCTGGATTTTTGTGCACTTACAAGTTCTCTCTTCAGTCCTTGGACCTGCCAGTGTTGGACTACTTTGATTATAAAAGGTAAATTTTTTCATATTAAAATTATCATATACCTATAAAAGTAGTGTACACATCTCAAAACAAGTTTGTTCACAAGAATTATAGAAAAAACTGCACAGAACAAACAAAGATTTAAATTATTTTCTGTTATGTGAATTCTCTATCTTTTAGGTTTGTTAGTTCTTTTCTCCTATAATCACGGGATTTAGTTGTAATCATTGAGAATTATAAATAACAAAGCTAAGAGTAATTTCTCTCAAGCAATTCAAATAATCACATTCAACTATTTTTTCAAAGAAACAAGTCTCCTTGAAGCAAAACCTTTTGAAACCCTATGGTTCCGAATGCTACAAAATCCTATCTGATGATGAATATGTTACTTTGTATATTGAATTATATAGAAAACTGAGTAAGCTTAACTAACTCAATCACACTCCTTTTAGTGCTTGTGCTCTAACCCCAAAATTCAATAATATTTCACAGTATATTTTACACCGCTTCATACTACTTTCCTTCTAAAGAAAGCTTACTTTTATCATTAATTAGCATTGGATACAAAAAAATTTAAGAACCACAACCTTGTGATTATCACTATGTAAAGTACTAGCCTGATTAGTTTTTGGCAGATAGAATCACCTAAGTTCAAAGAACAAGCATCTATAATTGAATTTAAACCATCCAATTCCAGAATTTAAAGGATGGTTAACAAGATTCATCACTTACCAGCATGGCTATTCCACCATCTATCATCCACAATTCTGGTTCCTTTTCTGGTTGTACATCTTTCGACAGGTCACACCAAAAAGACAACCTTTTCATATCATCAAGAAGCAACTTTTGCTCCCTCTCTTTCTTTTCGAGGTTGATTTTTGCAAGTTCCACCTCTTCAACGCCATCAGGAACCACCTCATCGGCTTCCTCTTCGACATTTTCATCGTCTTCAACAGCAAGTGTCAGGCTACTTTTTTTAGGCCTAAGTTGTGAATGATATCTTTAGTTAATTTGAAGGACTCTTCATAAAGAACAGAACATCTCGGATTTAAGTTTCTTGAAGTGGAAAAAGGTGACTGAACCAAGGTAATGTTCATACAATTTAACTACCTGGATTATCTAAATTAATACAAAAGTCATGAAAAGAAATATATCTCACCGAGTAATAATTTCACAATTTGAAAAGTAAATTTAATAGAAATCTGTTGCAGTGTCAACAAAATCTAACATTACATCAGTTTAGATGTTTATAACTGTTAAGTGTTCCACATTAGGTGTAATATAACTGTTGAAGAATCAAGAGAAATCATATTTGATTCTCTTTTATTTTATATTATTCTGTTTACTTTTATTTTACGATTATGTCATTATTACTATTGTAATTCTTTTTCCTATATAAAGAGCTTAAGGATGTAGTAATAAGATATGAAAATATTTTGACTTTTACTTTCTTCATGGTATCTAGAGTTCCTGGTTAGGGTTCCACAACCTAGTGAGGTTCAGGAGTCCAAACTTAAAAGGGCACCAACATTTTGTTTTTAATTTATGTATGTCAAAATCTATTTCTATTTAATATCCCTCAAGTATAGGGATTCAATTGAATAGGAGTACTAATAGGGATTTAGTTATATATGAGTACTAATAAGATTTAGTTGTTTAGTAATCTAGTATATATATCTGATGTATTACCAATATATTTCAATTCAATAAATATAATTTTACTTTAATTCTTGAGATGGTATCAGAGCTCTCGATCTTTGAGAGCCTTGCTTCCTCATAAACCCTAACTGCCTATATGGCGGTAAACTTAGCCACCTTCATTGTGGCCCTTGCTTCCGCATAAACCTACTGCCTTCATTGGGGTTTCTATTTTCCTTAAATCTTAGCCACCTTCATTGTGGCCCTTGCTTACACATAAACCTACTGCCTTCATTAGGGTTTCTATTTTCCTTAAATCTTAGCCACCTTCATTATGGCCCTTTTTTCCGCCTTCATTGCGGTTTCTATTTTCCTGAAACCTTAGCCACCTTCATTGTGGCTCTTTTTGCTGCCTTCATTGCAGTAACTTGAGATTTGTTTGGCCTAATTTGCACTTCATATCACTCCTCCAAGGACAACCTTGCAGATCTTCTAGCTAAAGGGCTAAACAACACCAACTTTGAAAGAATTGTGTCCAAGCTGGGAATGGAGAACACCTATTCAAAAGCTTGAGGGGTAGTGTCAAAATTTGTTTCTGTTTAATATCCCTCAAGTATATGGGATTCAGTTGAATAGGAGTACTATTAAGGATTTAGTTATATATGAGTACTAATAGGATTTGGTTGTTTAGTAATCTAGTATATATATCTGATGTATTATCAATATATTTGAATTCAATAAATATAATTTTACTTTAATTCTTGAGATGGTATAAGAGCTCTCGATCTTTGAGAGCCTTGCTTTCTCGTAAACCATAACTGCTTATATGGCGGTAAACTTAGCCACCTTCATTGTGGCCCTTGCTTCCGCATAAATCTATTGCCTTCATTGGGGTTTCTATTTTCCTTAAATCTTAGCCACCTTCATTGTGCCTCTTTTTTCCGCCTTCATTGTGGTTTCTATTTTCCTGAAACCTTAGCCACCTTCTTTGTGGCCCTTTTTGCTGCCTTCATTTCAATTTCGCCTTCATTGCGATTTCTATTTTCCTAAAACCTTAGCCACCCTCATTGTGGCCCTTTTTGCTGCCTTCATTGTAGTAACTTGAGATTTTTTTGGCCTAATTTGCACTTCAAATAACTCCTCCAAGGACAACCTTGCAGATCTTCTAACTAAAGGGCTAAACAGCACTAACTTTGAAAGAATTGTATCCAAACTGGGAATGGAGAACACCTATTCAAAAGCTTGAGCGGGAGTGTCAAAATTTGTTTCTGTTTAATATCCCTCAAGTATAGGGATTCAGTTGAATAGGAGTACTATTAGGGATTTAGTTATATATGAGTACTAATAGGATTTGGTAGTTTAGTAATCTAGTATATATATTTGATGTATTACCAATATATTTCAATTCAATAAATATAATTTTACTCTAATTCTTGAGACTTTCGCTCCTGTTGTCAAATTAAAAACTATTAGAGTTCTCTTGTCCTTGGCGATGAATTTTGATTGGTCTCTTAACCAACTTGATGTAAAAAAATGTTTTTTGAATGGTGATTTGGAGGAGGAAGTATACATGGATAGCTCTCCTGACTTTGAAGACAAGTTTGGTTCAAATGTGTGTAAACTACAAAAATCTCTTTATGGTCTCAAACAATCCCCAATGGTTTGGTTTGAAAAATTCACTCGTTCAGTTAAAAGAAAAGGACATGCAGGGACAATCAGACCATACTCTGTTCATGAAGTTCTCTAATGTTGGTAAGATTGCAATTCTAATTATATATGTAGATGATATTGTTCTCATAGGAGATGACTTTGTTAAGATGGAAAGATTGAAGAAAAATTTGACAAAAGAATTTGAGATCAAAGATTAAGGTGCACTTTGTCGAATGAGAAGAGAATATTGAGAGACATGTTGAATAACCCATGTGTTTCAACTACACACGGAAGTTCTTTATATAGACTATGAGTTATAAATATACATAATGACATGAATATTTACAGACTTTCTATTTATTTACATACTAATATTTTTATTTTCAGCGTTCCTCAAGATGAAGCATATAAATCAAATGCACCTAACTTGTTATATATATAACTAATTCTAGGACCTCACAACGACTTTGTAAAAACATCTGCCAACTGATCATTAGAATTGACAAAGCTAGTGATGATGTCGTCCAATTCGACATTTTCTTTAACAAAATTGCAGTTTATCTCAATATGCTTGGTCCTCTCATGAAAAACAGGATTTGAGGCAATGCGCAATGTAGCTTGATTATCAGATATTAATGTCATTGGGCTGACCTCTTCAAATTGAAATTCTTTTAGTAACTGTTTCAACCAAATGAACTCACGTGTTACCAGTGTCATGGCCCTGTATTCTGCCTCACCGCTGGATCTTGCAACAACATTTTGTTTCTTACTCTTCCAAGATATTAAATTTCTTCCGAGAAGTACACAATATCCAGAAGTGGATCGTCTATCAATGGGTGAGCTTTCCCAGTCAGCATCCGAGTAACCAACTACTTGAGTATGCCCTCTATCTTTATAAATGAGACATTTTTCAGGTGCACTTTTGATGTATTTAAGAATCCAGATTACAACATCCATCTGTTCTTGGCAAGGAGAATTTAAGAACTGACTTACCACACTGACAACGAAGGAAATGTCAGGACGGGTGACTGTGAGATAGTTTAATTTTCTAATCAATCTCCTATATCTTCCTAAATTTGATAGAGGCTCCCCCTCATTAGGTTGAAGTTTGACATTTGGATCCATAAGAGTATCAACTGGCTTGACATTTAATAGACCTGTTTCTTCAAGAATATCCATAACATATTTTCTTTGTGAAATTACAAGGCCATCCTTGAATTGGGCTACCTTAATACCCATAAAAATAACAGAGTTTACTGAAGTATTTAGTCTAGAACTGATTTGAACGATGTTTCAACTGGAGTATTCCTTTCTGATCACTACCAGTTATGACAATGTCATCCACATAAACAATAAGATAGATGCATCCTTGGGATGAGTGACGATAAAATACAGAGTGATCAGCTTCACTACGAATCATACCAAACTCTTGTACTACCGAATTGAATCTGTCAAACCAAGCTCTAGGAGACTGTTTAAGACCACAAAGGGACCTGTGTAGTCGCCAAACCATGGTGGAAGACTCCCCCTGAGCAACAAACCCTAGTGGTTGCTCCATATAAACTTCCTCTTCAAGATCACTGTGCAAAAAGACATTTTTAATGTCAAGTTGACGGAGATACCAATCTCGAATTGCTGCAACGGAGAAAAACAGTCTGACAGATGCCATTTTGGAAATAGGTGAGAAGGTATCGCTGTAATCCAACCCAAAAATATCCCTTGGTCACCAAGTGAGTCTTAAATCGATCAATCTTACCATTAGGACCAACCTTCACCGTATAGAGCCAACGAAAACCTACTAAAGACTTCCTATGAGGTAAAGGGACCAGTTCCCAAGTACCACTACTTTGTAGAGCACACATCTCATCAAGCATTACTTGCCTCCACTCAGGGTGGGATAATGCTTCACCTTGAGATTTAGAAATAGAAACAAAAGACAAAGAAAAGAAGACAAGCAAGTGTAATGCTAGGGAGAAAGACAATGATAACAAAAATCAATATAATGAGAAGATGGATTACGTGTTGTGTGAATATCCTTACGAAGAGCAATGAGAAGGTCATGCTCGGGTTGCAGGGCCAGATCCGGTGGTGGCATTAGAGGAAAATCTGTAATGGGAACAGAAACAAGTACATCAGAGGGTGGGCGACGAGGATGATATGTTTGTAGTGGTCGTGGAGTTTGGGGGGAAGACACGACAAGTTTGATAGGAATGAGAGTGGGCGAAATAGGGATAACTACTTGAGGACGTTCGGGATTAATGTCCTGATGAGGCTTAATAGCTATATGGGTTGGTTCAAAATATGGTACATGCTCGAAAAAGGTAACATCAGGTGATGTGACGTATCAGTGTAGTGCAGGAGAATAACAACGATAGTCTTTTTAGAACCGATGATATCTTAAAAAGACACACTTGAGTGATCGAGCTAGCAATTTGCTAAAATTAGGAGATAAATTGTGAACAAAACACGTGGACCCAAAGACACAAGGTAGTGGGTGAAAAGGGGTATGGGGAAACAAGACTGAATGAGAGATATTGTCATCAAGGACAATAGACGGCATGCGATTAATAAGGTAACATGCCGTTAAGACTGCATCTCCCCAAAACGGAATGGAACATTACCATGGAGAAGTAAGGTTTAGGTGGCTTCAATGAGATGTCAATTTTTGCGTTCGGCTACTCCATTATGTTGGGGTGTATGAAAACATGATGTTAAGTGAAAAATACCATTAGAAACCATAAAATTATGAAATTGATGAGACAAATATTCCCGAGCCTTATCACTTCCTAAAGTGCGAATAGAAATACCAAATTTAGTTTTAATTTGTTGATAAAATTGCTCAAAAATAGAAAACAATTCAGATATACTTTTCATTAAAAATAACCACGAGAGTAATCATCAATAAAAGTAAAAAAGATACTTAAACTCTAAAGTAGACACAATACGAGAAGGACTCCAAACGTCAGAGTGGTCTAAAGTAAAGAGGGATGAAACCCTTTTATTGACTCAATCAGGAGAATGATTACGAGTGTGTTTCCCTAATTGACACGACTCACAATGTAAAGTGGACAACTTAGACAAACTAGGCACCAGATTTTGTAGTTTGGTAAGACTTGGGTGTCCTAGTTGAGCATGGATAGTATGAGGGGAATCAATGGCAGAGCACGTCTTGGATGATAGAGAAAGGTAATCGATGCCTTGGGACTCACATCCGACGCCGATTATCCGCCCCTAACTCTGGTCCTACAGGGTAACATTATCATTAGTGAAAGCAATAATACAGTCATGGGACCGAGTCAATCGACTAACTGAAAGTGAATTAAAAGGACATCCAGATACATAGAGAACAGATGCAACTGAAATGGAAGGGAGAATTTGGACAGTGCCAACTCCTTGAGATCGGGTTTGAGAGTCATTGGTAGAAGTTATAGTAAGTAATAAACCAGATGTAGAGAGAGAAGAAAAGAGACTTTTATTTACATACTAATATATTTGTCTCTCCTTAACTATTTTCTTGGTATGGAAGTTGCTCGTTCAAAGAAGAGAATTGTTATTTCTGAAAGAAAATACATTCTAGATCTCTTGGAAGAAACTGGGATGAATGGGTGTAGACCAGCAGATACTCCTATGAAATTAAATGCTAAACTTTGGGAGAAAGGGAGTGCTCCTGTTGAGATTGGAAGATACCAGATGTTAGTTGGCAAACTTATTTATCTAGCCCACACTAGACCTAACATCACTTTCTCTGTGAGTGTTATAAGCCAATTCATACACTCTCTTTATGAAGAACACTTGAAGGCCGTTTATCGGATCTTAAGGTACTTGAAATCCAATCCTGAAAAGGGTCTGTACTTCAATAAAACCAACGACAGAAAAGCCTCTATATTTAGATATTCTGATTGGGAAGGATCAGTTACTGATAGAAAATTCACGACTGGATATTGTGCTTATGTTTGGGGTATTTAGTCACTTGGAAAAGTAAGAAACAAGGTGTTGTTGCTCGAAGCAGTGTATAAGCCAAATTCAGATAAATGGTTCAAGGAATATGTGAACTTTTGTGGATTCGTAAACTCTTGGAAGAACTGAAAATGAAAGTTGACTCACCTTTAAAACTGTTATGTGATAGCAAAGTAGCAATAAGTATAGCTCACAACCCTGTGCAACATGATATAATCAAGCACATTGAGATTGACCACAACTTCATAAAAGAAAAAATTGATGTTAAAATTATATGTCTGCCATTTGTGACTTCTAATCAACAAACAACTGATATCTTGACAAAAAAATTGGCAAGACCCCATTTGGAACGACTTATAGCCAAGTTGGACATGACATATATCTATGCACCAACTTGAGGGAGGTGTTGAAGAATCAAGGGAAATCAAATTTGATTCTCTTTTGTTTTATATTATTTTGTTTACTTTTATTTTATGATTCTATCATTATTATTATTGAAATTTATTTTCCTATATAAACAACTTAGGGCTATAGTAATAAGATATGAAAATATTGTCTTTTACTTTCTTCGATAACCTAAAAAAGTGTTTTTCTTCACTTTACAAGTGAGTTTTGTGGAGTTGAGTTAGACTCAATTCAAATTGATAGAATCGGAGCATATCAAAAACCTATTGGGCCGACCACTATCAGTCTACCTAGGTCAAACTCTAGATGTCCGATCTTAGGTCTCACTCATTTTTTTTTTTTAAGTAGTGGACATTATTTACCTTACAATACGGTTTTGAGGGGTTGACTTAGGCTCAACCCACATTCCAATAATAATATATAAATGGTTAATGCTGACTACATGATTTAAAGAACAGCTTCTTCCACAAAATATAGCAGCTACAAAAGAATGTGATCTTACCTGCAATACTTTACAAAAGAATGACCAAACTTACATGGTCTTGTTAAATTTGATAGAGTAATAAATGGTGTAAACATACATGACTGTTTGCGGAAGGAAAACAGATAATAATAGATTTATAATGTGAACATAGCAAGAGCGTTCATCCATACTTTGGAAGTCGTGCAAATAGAAGATTGTTTAACACATCCAACATGACCTGAAACTGGCGAGATGTCATTGCTGCAGTAATATTATGAGAATTGAACTTGAGCTCCTTCAAGGGCTTCACCTGCAGATGTGTCGTATGTATTTGATACCATAGTTATGAAAATAGACATATACCAGATAAACATACTCTTTAAAAGATATGCATATCTAGAAACACGTGTATCAGACAAGAAATTCTGTTATCAGTATCTGTTACAACACAACAACCCAATGATTCAATTTCTCAAATGACAGAGAACTCTATCCCTACAGTTCATTTTTCAGAAATTGGATTTCGCAAATCACAAATTTTGTTTCTCTCTTTACATCTCCTTCATATTCTTATATTTTCCTTCATCTTCTCACTCAACACAAACCTTTCATGCCACAAAAAGGAAAAGCCGGGTTTGGAGATGATGACAGTTGGTATCCATTTTTATAGAAGAAATTCATTAAGAAATAAGAGATATATACAAACATAGCAGGATAGATGTGATCCATATGAAAATTAACAAAAATAAAAAGAACCAGCAAAACCAAAAAAATTCCATGGATGAAGCACTAATACGAAGCCAAAACCTTATTCTTCATAAAGTTTATAAAGACAGTGAAAATGCCTAAAATTTCAAGCATTTTTCTTGATTTAAATTGAAAAAAAGAAGTACGAAGGTAGAACAGTTCAACCTCTCTTCTATCAAACCCCTTCAGCCTAATTTTCAAGAATGTCTCTAAAGATTTATGACAAATCCAATGTTCGTCATAGGTGATTGTATTTGATGATTAGTGATAATTAGGATTACTCTCTCTATTATCGTTGATATAGTTTTTAGTTTCCTATTTTTTTGTACTTGAGAAATTCTCTCTTGTAAATTGTTAGAATATTAGAAAATATCTTATAAAATCTTATATATTATATTAGAATATCTTGAGTTAATTTCTATGATCAATTTATAATTATAGAGATATATGAGAATATTTCTCATTATTATTATGAGTTGTTTTCTGATTTAAAATTAAGTCTATGTTTCTCTAATAATAGAGATTAGTATTTAATCTTTTGTAATAAAGTTAGCATAAAGTTATGTGGAAATCTATCACTTTAATACAGTTGATTAACCATTATTCGTTTCCTAGAATAAGAAGGATTTAGTCATTATGTTGCCATCTCTCCTCATTAGTTTATTTCCTTTTTTGTTTATTCTAGTTTATGAGGAGTTATTGTATTAATTGTATTAATTGTATTTCTTTTCTGATGAGGATGGTTGAGTGCCTACCTCCTCTATATATTCATTCTCTGTAACCCTATTGATTAATAGATGATAATATAACATTTCTATTCTCTGATTTACTACATGGTATCAGTAGCAAATCGATCTTTCCCATGACCAAATACGTACATAAATAGAAACCAACATACTCAAGGAGGACAATAATGGATCCTTCTCACCTTAAGTCAACGCCAATCATGGTGTAACATTGGAGACCACCACCCATCTACCCATTACAGGACACAAACTGAATGGGAACAACTACCTTCAATGGTCACAATCAGTTTTGATTTTCATCAGTGGCAAAGGAAAAGATGAATATCTTACTGGTGAAAAAGTTGCCCCAAAAACAGAAAATCCAACCTTCAAAAACTGAAAGATCGAGAACAGCATGGTCATGTCATAGCTAATAAATTCCATGACAAATGAAATAGGTAAGAATTTCTTGTTGTACACCACAACAAATGAATTTGGAGTGATGCAAAGGAATTTTACTCAAGCAAAGACAACACATCAGCCATCTTTGAGATTGAGACAACTTGGCAGAATTTGCGACAAGGAGATTTAACAGTCACAGTTCTATAACTCTCTTACACTTCAATGGCAGTAACTTGATGTGTTTGAAGAACATACCTGGACCTGCTCGGCTGATTCCAAGAAATACAAAGAGATTGTTGAGAAGAAAAGAATTTTCAAGTTCTTGATGGGACTTAACAAGAACTTGGATGAAGTACGAGGAAGAATACTTGGAACCAAGCCTTTACCATGTATCAGAGAAGTTTTCTCTGAAGTACGAAGAGAAGAAAACAGGAAGAAAGTGATGTTGAGAGAGTCCTCTACAATAGCTGCCATGGAAAATCAGTCAGCATTGGCTGCCCGAGGAGTCCACCATCATTCTAGAGATAATCGGTTGAAGAAGACGAGGCATTGGTGTAATCATTGTCAAAGAACTGGTCACGCTAAAGACACATGTTGGAAAATACATAGGAAACCTGCTGATCGGAAACCTTCAAAATCCACCATGGACAGGGAAAGTCGAGGCAATCATGTATCAATTGAAGAAGTAAATCATATAGCTGTTCCTCAATCCACTTCATTTAGTCAAGAGCAAATTGAATCCCTCCAAAAGATGTTATCTCAAATGTCCTCCCAAATTGGTACCAAAGTTGCATTATTAGCTCACAAAGGTAATTTCTTAATTGATTTTATTGCCGAAACTGGAAATCATAAGCCATGGATAGTTGATTCGGGTGCTTCAGATCACACTACGGGGGATAAATCACTTTTTCATCATTACATCCATGTTATGATGGACTATCTGTAAAAATTGCTAATAGTTCATTCTTTAAAGTAGCTGGTACATGTTTGGTTACTTTGTCAAAAGATATAGAGTTGAAATTTGTTCTACATGTTCCAAACTTGGATTGCAATTTGTTATATGTGAGTAAGCTTTCTAATGATCTTAACTGTGTTGCTAAATTTAGCTCAAATTTGTGTGAATTTCAGACTTTGGATTTAGGGAGGATGATTGGTAGTGCTAAGATTTGCTCAGGACTCTACCTTCTTCAAATAAATCATCCTCCTATAAGAGAAACTCACAATGTAGTTTGTGTTGAGTCAACCAACCAACAAAATATGGATAGTGCTATTATGTTGTGGCACTATCGTCTAGGTTACCCAAGTTTTATGTATCTTCAAAAATTGTTTCCTTCATTATGCAAAAATAAAAATTCGAAGTTTTTCTAATGTGAAGTTTGTTAATTTTCTAAACATGTTCGTCATTCTTATTCTATGTTACCTTATAATCCTCTCATCCTTTTTCCATGATTCATAGCGATGTGTGGGGACCATCTAGAATAAAAAATATCACTGAATCTAGATGGTTTGTGTTGTTTGTGGATGATCATTCTAGAATAACATGGCTGTTCCTTATGAAAGAAAAGTCTGAACTTGGTCAAATTTTTCGAAAATTCAATAACATGGTTCAAACTCAATTTCAAACCAAAATTTAGGTTCTAAAAACAGATAATGCAAGAAAGTACTTTGAAACGTCTCTTGAAGAATATGTGGACAGCCATGGGATCATTTATTAAAGCTCTTGTTTTGACACCGCACAGCAGAAAGAAAAAATAGACACATTCTGGAAGTTGCTAGATCTCTTATGTTTATCACACATGTTCCAATTTTTTTTTGGGTGAAACTGTCTCAACAGCCACGTAACTAATAAGTAGAATGCCTACTCGTGTACTAAAATTTCAAACTCCCTACCAGATCATTTCCAACTGTTTTCCACATACCCGTGTCCTATCTACCCTTCCAACCAAAGTTTTTGGTTGTTCTGTGTTTGTCCACCAATCAAGTGCATATTTATATGGTACTCTCCTAACCAAAAAGGATACAAATGCTATTCCCCAACTACTAGAAAATTTTATAACTCAATGGATGTTACATTCTTTGAAAATAAGCCATTTTATACCAAAACTGATATTCAGGGCGAAAGTTTCACACAATACCAATTTTGGGATATTGGAGTCTTGGAGTAAACCTACGGTGAGAATTTCTATGTCTCACCTCAAGTAAACCGAACTGACCCAAATGTGTCCATGTCAGACCAGCTCAATACTCAGCCTTCTATTCTGCCTCTGCCTGTGTCAGACCAGCCTAATTCTCAGTCCTCTATTCTGCCAGTGTCAGAACAACCTTCAGAGCAGCCTCCTGTTCAACCCTCTGATTCAAACCAATCTGCTGAAATAAGTGAGTTTCGTGGCTATACTAGAAGGAACGACAAACATGAAGGGAAAGCTTTGCAGCAAATCGAAGATTGTCAGGAATACAACCCGAATTTAGAGATTGAAAACACAAAAGGTAATGCAAATTGTGACCCTACTCCCATTGTTATTCCATATGATGAAAGGCTTAAACAAAACTCAGATGGCAGCATCAACAGATTCAAGGCACGACTGGTTGCAAAAGGATTTACGCAATCCTATGGGATTGACTATCAAGAGACATTTGGACCTGTTGCAAAACTCAACACAGTCCGGATTTTACTCTCACTTGCCTAAAATCTTGATTGGCCTCTCTATCAAATGGATGTGAAAAATGTTTTCCTAAATGGTGATCTTGAAGAGGAAGTTTACATGAAGATTCCCCCGGGTTTTGAGACCTCTACCGATACAAATAAAATTTGCACACTCAAAAATTCTTTGTATGGATTGAAACAATCACCTAGAGCTTGGTTTGACAGATTCACAAAGGTGGTAAGGAAGTTTGGATACATTCAATGTCAGACAGATCATACAATGTTTCTGAAACAATCAACGTCAGGGAAAAGGCTATTCTTATTGTATATGTTGATGATATTGTTCTAACAAGAGATTATGATGAAGAAATTAAGAGATTAAAGAGTCTCCTAGCCAAAGAATTTGAGATCAAAGACTTGGGAAATCTCAAATATTTCCTTGGGATGGAGGTTGCTTGATCTAAGAAAGGTATTTCAGTTTCTCAACGAAAATATGTCCTAGATCACCTAAAAGAGACAACTATGCTTGGATGTAAACCATCTGAAACTCTTATGGATGTAACTATGAAGCAAGGGACTCTAGACAATAGTGCGCCAATTGATAAAGGAAGATATCAAAGGTTAGTTGGAAAGCTCAATTATTTATCTTATACTGGACTAGAATTAGTTTTGCAGTGAGTACAGTGAGCCAATTCATGAACTGTCCCACAGAAGAACATATGGAAGTAGTATACAGAATTCTCAGATATTTGAAAATGACACCAGGCAAGGGATTATTTTTCCAGAAGACAACAAATAGAGAAATTGTAATATTCACCGATGTTGATTGGGCAGGCTCTGGGACTGACCAACGCTCATCATCAGGCTATTGTACACATTTGTTTGGGGAAACTTAGTGACTTGGCGGAGTAAAAAACAATTTGCGGTGTCTCGTAGTTCAACAGAAGTCGAATTTAGAGTTTTATCTCAAGTTATTTGTGGGAATATGGTTAAAAAGGGTGCTTCATGAAATTGGAGTCCTAAATTCAATTCCCATAAAGGTGTTGTATGATAATCAGTCTACCATCAGCATTGCAAGAATTATGTTCATCACAACAGGACGAAATATGTTCTGTATGTGCCCTCATATTCTAGTTTTGGGCTACGGTTACACCTGCTACCTCAAAGATTCGTTGTCTGCTGTTGTCTGCCGTCGCTGCTGGAAAAGTTTTACAGCATGTTTTCCGACACAACCACTTCCATGATGTACCGGCCTTGCCTTTCTTTTCCTGAAGCACACTTCTCTCTCTCTCCTTGAAGCATATTCAAGCTTAAATATTTTGAGTCTCCGATATTATTGGTTTGAAGCTTCCAAATGATGTTTATTTTAGAAGAACAAGCCTTGCATTGTTCAGTTACTTGCCATGAATTTCTCTCATGCTGATGATTATTCCAACTATTTGGCTAGGCTATATTTATAGCAATTGTCTCCAACTTCACCTGCATCCCTAAGTCTTTTTTCCACTTTTTTTTTTATTAATTTGCAAAGCAAAACATTGTTTTCTTGTAACAAGCTAAAACTTACTAGCAAAACATTGTTTTCTTGTAACAAGCTAAAATTTAGTAAGCTTTAGCTTGAGGGGGAGTGTTAGAATATTAGAAAATATCTTATAATATCTTTTATATTATATTTGATGGTTATGAATCTTGATTTCCTCTAAGATCGCATCACTCCAAGAACCAAAAATACGCATATTTGGATATTGATGATCATCTTGTAGATGACCTGTATTAGCTGAATTAGATAAGCTAGAATTGTACTAGTTTCCATTTTAATTTGATAATAAGTAGTCAACTTTTGACTCGTTATACAGGACTATAGGACAAACAATTTGAATCACGAGGTCTCTATTACCTTCAACCTCCATCCACTATATGCAGTGTTTCATCATCTCCGGAATGCTTTCATAATCGTCTTGGTTATCCAAGTCTGGATAAGTTAAAGGTGTTGGATTCTCATCTTTCACATTTAAAGTCACTGAATTTAAGTCCTGTCAACTTGGCAGACATATTCGAGTATCTTTACCTAGTAGTGTGATTGAGTCCTGATTCACATCTTCTACTTTAGGATACAAGCAGTACTATGTCTCTTTCATTGACGACTTCTCGAGATGCGCCTGCATCATTTTATTGATGGACCATGCCTCTCAGACCTTTTGCTTAGAGATAGAGACTCAATTTGAGAAAAAAACTTCAAATTTTGCAGAGCGGCAATGCCAAAGAATACTTTTCTACACCATTCAGCGCCTTCATGGTTTCTCATGGAATCATGCGTCAATCTAGTTTCCCACACACACCGCAACTAAACAGTGACACACTGAATAAATATCAACATCAAATAGATACAGCTAGGACTTAATTAATCAATTTTCATGCATCTTTGAAATTTTAGGATGATACTATTCTCATTGTCTAGTATCAAATAAACTGCTCTCCATATTTGGTATTGGATAATAAGATTACTCACTTTCTCTTGTTCTCTAATGACCGATTGTATGTTCTATTGGTCGTGATGAATTGTTTACTCAGCTATTAAGTGTGTCTTTCTTATGTATCCAAAGTCCAAAAGCCAAAAGGGATATCGTTGTTGTTCTCCATTTGCACATCTTTTTTAATGTCACCGCAGATGTTACTTTCGTTGAGGATACATCCACTTTTGCATCATTAGCTACGTCAAATTCTACAACAGATGTTATTACTTCTTAGCTTCTACCTATTCTTCTACTTGAAACAACTTTCTCTACTCACAGTTCTCCACATTCACAGGGTGTCCATGAGTTGCTTTGTTTTGGTATTACTCATGAGCACCGACGCTTGAAGCTACAGAGACCGATCCTACTGATTCCGATGATTTAGCTCATATTCCATCCTTTCTCCCACTGAAGCCCCACCTAATCCTTCCATTGACTTACTTATTGCTTTTCGTAAAGGAACCGGTCTACTTCTTATCCTCATCCTATTTATAACTTTCTTTGTATTGAGTCTTCTATATTGTCTATCGCTATTCCTAATGCTAAGATTGCTTAGACAATTTCAAATTTTCAACTTTCTGAATCCACAAAAAAACATAATAATATTCAGTACTTTACTTCAGACAAAAGGCTTCAAATTACAAGCAGTTTTGGATTTCCAAGTAAATATTACAAACTAGGTTATTACTATTGTTGGGAAAAAAGAAATTACCTTCAGTTCTGGAGTGCCACCTTTGTGTCTCGTGTACTGAAAGTACATGTCACAAGGCATAAAAACTCTCTCAAGAAGAGCACCTGTACGCATTACTTTTGGAGAGCCTCTAATAATTTTTGGTAGCCACTGCACCCCAGCCCCTAGATCAACATCTGTTGGAGCAACATGTGCCTGCACATGCTCCAACATAACAGACATCTCCGTTCTTTTCCAAGCAATTTCAGGCTGGTATTCCTTAGTATGTTCATTTGTTGTACCACGTGCTTGCTCAATCATGTCATGGGCAACATGAAGAACTGAATGAAACGACTGGGCTAAAACGCGGCCACTTGCAGCAGCAAGCAAAAACCTACCCTGTAAAGGAATGTATACATGCATAATTGACGCATTCTTTTGAAAATTTCATCTCTGATCAGATTGTTCAATAGTGAATGTTATGTGTGATAGAAAATGTTAGAAAGAGAAAGAACTTTAAAACATATTTTCAAAGTGAATGTTAAGCTTGATTGATACTGTTATCTGTATATAAATCAGTATATATAGCACAGGAAACACGAGATCAGTTACAATGCTTATTTAATAAAAGAAAATTGAACCTCCTAAGTAACAGAATGTATAGTCTATAGCAAAGCTATTACCCAGTAAACTAACCATTACAAAGTAATAAGCAGAGAGCTAACCAAACAGAGAAGCCAGGGTTTTGCAGTAAAACTGGACAGAAGCATACTCTAATAGTGAAGTATCGAAGGGGCAAAAAGTAACATACCTAGTCCATAGTCTTGAAAGAGACTTTTGAAAAAAGAAAAATACTACAGAATATAAAGGTAATACAAATTCAGGCGTGCGGCGGGCCTACAAAACCATATTTCAAAACTTTAATATAAAAGAGGGGGGGGGGGGATAAAAATTATAAGGGTTACATACCCCTTTATATAGTATGGATTGAAGGAAAGGAAATAAACTTTTCAACTTCCAAATTAAGAAGGTAAGCCTAAGTGCCTAACTAACAAAAGAACCCACCAAATACCTTGCTAAATGCATAAGAAGGAAGTGGTTGTAGGCTGTGTTAAAACAAATAAGCAGCAGTTTAAAAATGCCATAACCAGAGTTGCGAGAAATAATATAACAAGGGTTAGTTGCACAGTAACAGCATCATGCAAGGTAATGAAAAGTGGACCGGCTGGTTTAGCTGATTGAACCGGAAAAAGGAGCTGTGTCCGGTCCATTTGAGGAGGAAAACCGCCCTGCACCAAAACTGGACAGAAAACCGATCAAAACCGACGGTTGAGCCAATTCGAGGGATTGGGCCGATATAATTTTTTGGTACATAGATTGGACCGATTAGACCTTTGAACATTGAACCTCTACCTACACCGGTTCAATGTCCGATCTGGTTTTGATTACCTTGGTATCATGTGATTATAGTTGTTGATGTTGGAGAATCCATGGGAATCTTTCCATTTTTATTTCAGTGCAGATCATGTTATGGTTTTGTTTCCTAAAACCTCTCCTTGATTCAAGGAACTAAATTGATTGTAATCTCTCTATATAAATAGTCCTTGACTGATGAATAAAACATAACACTATTTTCTCTTTTGTTTTCTACATGGTATCAAAAGCTCTAGGTAATTTGATCTAGCGTTTTCTTTCTATTTTTTCCTTCCTCCCTGAAAAGCCAAAATGCTTGGAAACAAGCCCTCACTGGCACATCCCTTAACATCACCAGTGATGACTCCACCATGACTGGAGACGGTGTTGGTGGTTCCAAAACTGGTGTGGGGCGCGGTGCAGGCAGTGGAAAACAAGGCGGCACTAGAGGGGATGGGCAGTGATGTTGGACCAGGCGTTGCAGGAGGCTGCAATGCAAGTGGTGGCGTCGTTGGAGGCAGCGCAGGTAATGGCATCACCGGAGGTGGTGCAACACCGTTTTTAATGACCAAGAGGAACCTTAAACTCTCACAAAGTCAATGTCCCACGTCTAAATGAAAAAAAGTATATCAGAATGGGCTCAAACCGTTTGTTTGATCTTGGAAGGCAAGGGAAAGTTTGGATATCTGACAGGAAACATGGCAAAATCGGCAATAGATGATCCTTATTTTAGACAATGGACGTTTGAAAGCACGCTAATTATTGCTTGGTTGGTAAGCTCTACGGAACAATTGATAGGTAAACCTTTCATGTTCTTATCATTAGCGAAGGAGGTTTGGGAAGCTGTCAGAGACAGTACTCTGAGATACGAAACTCCTCTTAGATCTTTGGGTTAAAGTCAAAGCCATGGCATGCCAAACAAGGTGACAAGGATGTGACCATCTATTATAAAGAGACGATGACACTGGCAAGAATTGGATATATGCTATAATGACAGTTGGAGGTGTGATGAAGATAGTGTTATATTCAATATGAGACAACAAATTGATGGTGTCTTCATGTTTCTTGTTGGTCTAATTAAGGAGCCTGATGACATGAGAGGCAAATTATTGGGAGAAATCACCACTACCATCTATTCATGAAACTTTTTTAGCAATATGAAGAAAGGAGGTTCGATAAGGAATCATGATGGGTAAGTCATCTCGAGTTTCTGAACCTGAAGGTTCATCACTTGATTACTAGAAAATTCAATGAAGGTAAAAAGTTTGATAAGCCTTGGTTTGATCATTGCAAAAGTGTGTCGCATACACGTGAAACATGTTGGAGACTCAATGGCCAGCCACTCAATTGGAAAAAGAAAGGTGGAAGTGAGGGTCGTGCTTTCCAAGCTAGTAATTCTTATCAGAACAACAATCTACGTCAAATCAAATTTCATTCATGAAGGAACAGATAGAAACTGTACAAACTCCTCAAATCTCAAACTCTTTGTTCTATAGCTCAAAAAGATAATTTTTTTTTCAAACTACCCTTGTTAGTGACTTAGTGTCAATCCCAACCAAACTTTGATAGTAGATTCAGGAGCAACTAATCATGACAGGTGAATCTACTCTTTTTTGTCTTACAGTCCCTGTGTAGGTAACAAAAAATAAAAATTGTAGGCGGCTTTTTTCAGCCATTGCAGGAAAAAGTTCTATTATGTTGTCTCCAACTTTAACTCTAAATGATGTCTTATATGATCCAAACTTATCTTGTATTCTAGTGTCTATCAATAAACTAGCTCGAGATAAGAACTGTCAAACTAATTTTTTTCGTTCTCATTGTGTTTTTTGAGATTTGAATTCGAGGAAGATGATTGGCAGAACAAAAGAACAAAAGAGAATGGAGTTGGATCAGGACCAGAAAGAAGAACAGAGATACTCTGTTTTAAGCACACTGAATTTTGATTTCACAACTTGATTGATGAAGTACATGGGCATGAACCTTATTTATAGGTGAAGGACAACTAAAAGGATCACATGCAAGAAGAAAATGAATGTCATGCAACAATCCTACTGCTACTAGGCACTTTAAGCACATGCAATCTTCCACTTGCATGACATGCAACGGGATTGGGTGTCATTAATGCAACAAAAACAATTATGGACCCCACAATGGCTTGGGCTTGGATAATTGGACTTGGATCATTATTTGAGCCTTAATACTTTGACATTAGATCAGAAGCACAACAAATGTCCAAACCAATAAGTTCCTGCTTTGAATCTTTTTTGTTACTAATAATGACAAGATTATGTTATGTTATGTCATTTACGGTTAGAACATGTGTACAATATATGTAAAATTCATATATTAACTACCACTTGTTTTTGTTGTACTGTTCTACGTTATAGTTAGTGTTAGAATATTAGAAAATATCTTATAATATCTATTATATTATATTAGAGTATGTTGAATTATTTTCTATGATCAATTTATAATCATAGAGATATCTCTCATTATTATTATGATTTGTTCCTTATTTAGGATTGAGTTTATGTTTCTCTATAAATAGAGATTAGTATTGAGTCTTTTGTAATCAAGTTAACATAAAACTATTATCAATAATATTCAAACCCTTATTATTTTCTCTCCTCTTTTTCTCTAAAATCCCACAACTTCAACCGTTAGCTATTGCATTGTACTACACTATATTTAGTTTCATTGAAGCACGATGCGATGACTATTGTAGAACAGTGCAATAACTAACTATAGTGCAGTACAGTGCAAGCAAGACAAGTGGTAGTGTTGAAATATCTTGTCATTATCAGAACTATTAATCTTCTTTCAGTTTTTTTATTTTCTTTATGAATCATAAATTTAAGGAGTTGAGTAATTGTATTTTATTCTATAAAAGGAGCCCCTATTTGTCAGAATAATACACAACAATTATCAATAATATTTCCCTATATGGTATCATGAGCCCTAGGTTTTTTATGTAGGCAAAAGGGATGAACCACCCATCTTGGTGACAAGCCCTAGCCAGCTCCTCTATGAATAACCTACCGGCGACAGAAACCCAACCGACGGCACAACAATGGAAGTTGTTGAAGAATAAAGAGAAATCAGTTCTCTTTTATTTTATATTATTATGTTTATTTTTATTTTATAATTCTGTCATTATTACTTAGTATTACTATTGTAATTTCTTTTCTTATATAAACAGCTTAGGGCTATAGTAATAAAACATGAAAGTATTTTGTCTTTTACTTTTTTCATGGTATCAAGAGCTTTTGGCTAGGGTTCCACAACCCAGTGGGGTTTGGGGCTCCAAAACTAAAAGGGATAAACCTCCGACGACCTTGTGACGCTTTAACCAACTGTGCTAAAGGGTTAACCCTACTTTTTTTTTATCTACCTAATGGCAGCCCTTATAGGTAGCAGCGACGATGGTTTGAGTGAAAAATCAAAAGTAGTCAACAACGACGATGGTTTAGGTGAAAAATCAGAAGTAGTCAACAACGCCGACAGTATTGGTTTAGGCAGTGGTAGCGGCCCAGGAGTCGGCAGTGGCGGCTGGAATGGTTTTTCCAATTTTTTTGGCCATGAGGGAACTTCTAATGCCCTTAAGGTTGAAATCCAGAAACTCAATGGAAAAAATCATGTCGAATGGTCCCAAATCGCAAGATTGATACTAAACGATAAGGGAAAATATGGTTTCCTCACAGGAGAGGTGCAAATGCTTGCCACAACTGATCTGAATTATAAGTTTTGGAAATCTGAGAACTCTGTTATTGTTGCTTGGCTGCTTAGTAATATGGAATCAACGATTAGAAAACGAAATCAACGATTAGAAAACCTTTTATGTTTTTACCTACTGCGAAGGAAGTTTAGGAGGTTGTCAAAGAAACATATTCTAACATTCAGAATTGTTCTCAAATTTTCGATCTCAAATCACGATTCTGGCATGCCAAACAAGGAGATAGAGATGTCACTACTTATTATAATGAGTTGATGACACTACGGCAAGAATTAGATCTCTGCTATGATGATTATTGGAAGTGTTGTGACGACAGTGTTTTGTTTCTTAAGAGACAGGAAAACGACCGAGTATTCATGTTCTTGGTTGGACTTAATAAGCGGCTTGATGAAGTTCGAGGCAGAATATTGAAAAAGATTCCATTGCCATCACTTCAGGAAGCGTTCTCAGACGTTAGAAGATAAGAGGCGAGACAATATGTTATGATGGGTAAGTCACCTTCTGTTGTTGAGGTTGAAAGCTATGCCCTAGTCACTAAGAATGAAAACGGGAAGAGAGATAGCAAGAAACCATGGTGCGAACATTGCAAACGTCTATGGCACACACGTGATAGATGTTGGAAGCTCCATGGAAAACCTCTAAATTGGAAGAAAAAGGAGGAAACGAAGGTCATGCCCTCCAAGCTGGTACCTCTGATCAGGAGAAGCAGTCTCCTTCAATCCCATCTCCTTTCTCCAAGGAACAATTAGATCAATTGTACAAACTCCTTGAGTCTCAAACTTCTTATTGCTCTATAGCTCAAATAGGTAATTTTTCAAATACTGATCTACTTAGTGTCACTTCCAGTCATACTTAGTTTATTGATTTTGGTGCTACTGATCATATGACTGGAGAGTCGAGTCTGTTTTCTTCTTATAGTCCTTGTGCAGGTTCTGTTATTTTGTCACCTGCATTAACCTTAAAAGATGTCTTACATGTTCCCAATTACTAAACTAACAAAGGATATAAATTGTCAATCTAACTTCTTTCATTCTCATTGCACTTTTAAGGATTTGAGCCCGGGGAAGATGATTGGCAATACTAAGGAGAGTGGAGGACTCTATTATCTTGACAATGGACTTGACTTCAAAGACCAACAAAAAACGAGTATCTGCTTTGAATCTATTTTTGTTCATTCTAATAATGATATTATGTTATGACATTTACGGTTAGGACATCCTAGTTTTCCGTATTTGAAACATTTGTTTCCTAAATTATTTTTTAAGAAGGATTCGTCTTTATTTCATTGTGAAACTTGTGAATTAGCTAAACATCAGCGTTCTTCTTTTTCTACACAACCATACAAACAATCAAAAGCGTTTGCAGTTATTCATAATGATGTTTGGGGTCCTAATAGAATAAACACATTCTCTAATAAAAAATGGTTTATAACTTTTATTGATGATCATACTAGAACTTGTTAGGTTTATCTATTGAAAGAAAAATCGGAAGTTGAACAGATTGTCAAAAATTTCTTTAAAATGGTGCACACTCAATACCAAACAAATATTCAAGTATTCAGAAGTATTTAAAGGTGACAATGGTAAAGAATATTTTAATATACTTTTGTCCGATTTTTTTCTTGCAAATGGGGTTGTTCATCAAAGTTCTTGTGTCAATACACCCAAACAAAATGGAATTGCAGAGAGAAAGAATAGGCATCTTCTTGAGGTTGCTAGACCTTTACTATTTGCAAGTAAGGTTCCAAAATGTTTGTGGGGTGAAGCTGTTTTAACTACATCATATTTAACTAATCGAATGTCATCTGAAGTTTTAAATTTTAATACCCCTCTTGATGTTTTTTGAAATTATTTTCCTTTGACTAGTGTCTCTATTGATTTGCCACTAAAAGTTTTTTAGCGCTGCTTTTGTTCATGCACATAAGCAACTTGACAAACTCGAGCCACGAGCAATAAAATGTGTGTTTACCGGTTACTCTCCAACTCAAAAGGGGTATCAATGTTTTGAGTCAAAAATAAAAAGAATTTTTGTAACTATGGATCTTACTTTTGTTGAAAATCAACCATTTTTTACTGACATTCATCTTCAGGGGGAAAATTTTAAGGAAGATTCATCTTTTACTTCTGAAAACATCATTACTTTAAGTGATATAGTGTTGTCACAAAATTATGAGACTTATATTGATGCACCCAAAAGAAAATGCCCAATAATCCATATTGGAACTCAATCCACTTATGAATGAGGTTTCGATAGAATCGGGGGCGACAATTTCAAATCAAAATCAGAATGATCAAATTCTTGATCTCAATAATAATGAAGGACCACCTGAAATGCCACAACATAATGACTCAGCTAAAGAGACACAAAATAGGTTTACTACAATTGACCCTACTTGGAAGAAAAATGTCTTTGAAAGAAGAAACCATAAATAGAGAAATGAAGGACCCATTCTTCGACCATTCCAAAATTCCGAACCAATAGATAATTCAATACATCATCTTGATACAGGTAAGTCTTCTTCTGTTCTTAAGAGTCATGTCGAGTATCCTGATATAGACCTTCCTATTGCAATTAGAAAATTTGTTAGATCATGTACTAAATATCCTTTGTCTAATTATGTGTCATACCCAAAATTGTCTTCTTCATTTGCTGCATTTACCTCTAAGTAATCTGCTGTAGAAATTCCAAAAATTATACAAGAGGCTCTAAAAACTCCAAAGTGGAAGGAAGCTATTCTTGAGGAGATGAAAGCTCTTGAGAAGAATCAAACTTGGAGAGTCACGACGTTACCTACAGAAAAGAATATTGTTGGCTGTAAATGGGTATTTACTGTGAAATATAATTCTGATAACACAGTTGGAAGATACAAGGCACGCTTGGTTGCTAAATGGTTTACTCAGACATATAGCATTGATTACTCAAAGACTTTTGCTCTCGTTGCCAAATTAAACACTATTAGAGTTCTCTTGTCTTTGACAGTGAATTTAGATTGGTCTCTTAACCAACTTGATATAAAGAATGTTTTTCTGAATGGTGATTTGGAGGAGGAAGTATACATAGATAGTCCACCTGGCTTTGAAGATAAATTTGGTTCAAATGTGTGCAAACTATAAAAATCCCTTTATGGTCTCAAGCAATCCAAGGGCTTGGTTTGAAAAATTCACTCATTCGGTCAAAAGGCAAGGATACATGCAAGGACAATCAGACCATACTCTGTTCATGAATTTCTCTAATGTTGGTAAAATTGCAATTCTAATTGTATATGTAGATGATATTATTCTCACAGGAGATGACGTTGTTGAGATGGAAATATTGAAGAAAAATTTAACAAAAGAATTTGAGATCAAAGATCTAGGCGCACTTAAATATTTTCTTGGTATGGAAGTTGCTCGCTCAAAGAAGGGAATTGTTATTTCTGAAAGAAAATACATCCTAGATCTCTTGGAAGAAACTAGGATGACTGGGTGTAGACCAGCAGATACTCCTATGGAATTAAATGCTAAACTTTGGGAGAAAGGGAGTGCTCTTGTTGAGATTAGAAGATACCAAATGTTAGTTGGCAAACTTATTTATCTAGCCCACACTAGACCTAACATCGCTTTCTCTGTGAGTGTTATAAGCCAATTCATACACTCTCTTTATGAAGAACACTTGAAGGCCGTTTATCGGATCTTAAGGTACTTGAAATCCAATCCTAAAAAGGGTATATACTTTCAAGAAAACCAATGACAGAAAAGCCTCTATATTTAGATATTCTGATTGGGAAGGATCAGTTATTGATAGAAAAGTCACTACTGGATATTGTGCCTATGTTTGGGGAAATTTGGTTACTTGGAGAAGTAAGAAACAAGGGTCTTTGCTCGAAGCACTGCAGAAGCTGAATTCAGAGCAATGGCTCAAGGAATCTGTGAACTTTTATGGATTCGTAAACTCTTGGACGAACTGAAAATGAAAGTTGACTCACCCTTAAAATTGTTCTGTGATAGCAAAGCAACAATAAGTTTAGCTCACAACCCTGTACAACATGATAGAACCAAACACATTCAAATAAACTACCATTTCATATAAGAAAAAATTGATGCTGGAATTATTCGTCTGCCATTTATGACTTCCAATCAGCAAATTGTTGATATCTTGACAAAAAGTTTGACAAGACCCAATTTTGAGCAACTTATAGCCAAGTTGGGCATGACAGATATTTATGCACTAACTTGAGGTGTTGAAGAATAAAGAGAAATCAGTTCTCTTTTATTTTATATTATTATGTTTATTTTTATTTTATAATTCTGTCATTATTACTCAGTATTACTATTATAATTTCTTTTTCTATATAAACAACTTAGGATTGTAGTAATAAAACATGAAAGTATTTTGTCTTTTACTTTCTTTAGAAGCCTTGGTCGCGGCAGCAACCCTGGTGATGGAATAGGACTGCAGTGGCAGTCCTGAAAGAGGTATTGGCAGCAGTGGCAGCTTTGGCAATGGACCCGAACCAGGCGGCAGCGCCAGTGATGGCAAAGGCCGCAGTGGCAGTCCAAGAAGGGGTCTGGCCGCGGTGGCAGCTCTGGTGATGGAACCGGCCTAGGTGGCAACTCGAGCAACAGCGGCGGCAGCCATGGGCGCGGTCATTGTTCTGATGGTACTAGTCAGTGGAATGATGGTTCCTTTCAAACTGGAGGCAGCTTCGGAGAGCTTTACAACAACGGCTATTACGGCGGCTATGGCAACGGATACGGAGGTGCTGGCGGTTTTAGTATGGGAGGAAACAACCAAAGTAATTCCTTGCAAGTCAATGTGCATAAATTGAATACGAAAAATTACATAGATTGGGCCCAAACAGTGCGACTCATTTTGGATGGCAAAGGAAAATTTGACTTCTTGAATCGTATGATTTCGAAACCTGCAGAAACATATCTCATTAATCATTGCTTGGCTAATTAGTTTGATGAAGACAGGAATTGGGAGACCATTCAAGTTTATACCTACAGCAAAAAAAGTATGATACACTGTGAAGGATACTTACTCTAATATTCATAACTCATCTCAAATTTATGGTTTGAAATCAAAATTGTGGAGCCTAAAGCAAGGTGAAAGGATGGTAACAATCTATTACAATGAGTTGATGACCCTATGGCAATAATTGGATTTGTGCTATGAAGATAACTGAAAGTGTATAGAAGATAGTGTTCAGTTCATCAAGAGGCAAGAAAACGATCGTGTTTTTATTTTTCTTGTAGGTCTAAACAAAGAAATTGAAGTAAGAGGCAGAACCCTTCGAAAAACCCCTTTACCATCTCTTCGAGAAACTTTTTCAAAAGTCAAAAGAGAAGAGGCAAGACAAGCAGTGATGATGGGAAAGTCATTCCAGATGGGTCAGCACTAATTACCAGAAAATTCAATGAGGAAGGCAAGAAAGATAGTAAGAAATCTGAGAAGCCAGTGCGACCATTGCAAACGTCCGTAGCACACGCGCGAGACTTGTTGGAAGCTACATGAGAAGCCTCCTTACGCGAAGAAGAAAGAAGAAGGTCGTGCATTTCAAGCTACTTCTGATAAAGAGTTACAATCTTCCTCAATTTCATTTCCGCTCACCAAAGAACAGCTAGATCAACTGTACAAACTTCTTGAATCTCAAACCCCATCTAGCTCCATGGCTCAGAAAGGTAATTTTTTATCAGCCCACCTTAGTGTCATCCCTAACCATAGTTGGATTGTTGATTCTGGAGCTACTAACCATATGATCGGAGAACCTAGTTTATTTTCCTCATATAAACCTTGTGCAGGTAATTTAAAATTTAAGGTTGCCGATGGCTCTCTTTCAGCCATGGCAGGAAAAGGTTCTATTGTTTTATCATCACCTTTACAGATGATTACACCAGACTTTGTTGGGCGTACTTATTAAAAGAAAAATTAGAAGTAGCTCAGATAATCAAAACTTTTTTGTAAATTGGTGCAAACACAATTTAACTCTCAAATACAAGTGTTTAGAACTGACAATGGAACTGAATACTTTAACACAGTTGTGGGATATTTTTTTATGCAAAATGGAATTGTTCATCGAAGCTCATGTGTAACTCACCTCAGCAAAATAGAATTGCAGAGAGAAAAAATCGACACCTTCTTGAGGTGGTACGAGCATTACTCTACTCTACCAATGTCCCAAAACATTTGTGGGGTGAGGCTATCTTGACAACTGCACATTTTTTATTAATCGCATGCCATCGCGTGGGTTACAACTTCAAACACCATTTCAAATTTTCTTGAAACATTTTCTATTGCATCAAACTTTGTTGATTTACCATTGAAAATATTTGGATGCACGACTTTTGTTCATGAACATAAACATCTTAGTAAACTTGAACCCCATGCTATTAAATGTGTTTTTCTTGGCTACTCCTCCACTCAGAAAGGTTATAAATGTTTTAATCCAAGTATAAAGAAAATGTTTGTCACAATGGATGTTACCTTTTTTGAAAACAAACCTTTTTTTGAGAAGAATTATCTTCAGGGGGGAAGTCAAGTGAGAATGATTCCCTTCAATTTTATGAAAATCTGATTTTTCAGAAAATGTGTATACATCACATAATTTTGTTACTGCTGCACCTAAAGAAATAATAAGTGATTCTACTTCTACCATAAGTAAGGGTCTTACCAAATTTGAGCAACAATTAAAGAAAATGCTTTTTTGGAACTTAATTTAGAAAAAAACCAAATATCACCACATAAGAATCCTTGTGATGAAACAAAAAAAAGATTTGAAAGGGTGGCCCAACTTGGAAAGGAAAGGAATATAAAAGAAGGGATCAAGATCAATTAGTGGAAGACCCCATTCCTCAACTCAACCAATAATCTGAACTGAGTGATAGTCCACCAACCGAACCCGAATTCGAATTCGCTGAAGACAAGAAGCGACGGCGAACAAAGGAACGTCTATGTTTTCGATGTGGGGAATGATTCCACCCTCTTCATTAGTATGCTGAAAAGAAACTTCGTTTGGTGATTCTTGGTGACGATGAAACGACCAACGACGCCGGCGAAGTGATAGCAATCGAGTTGATGGAAGATGATAGGGAAATACCATTAAAGTGTCATTCTTTGAAGCTATGCAAAGTGAAGAATGGGAATAATCAAGCAACCACTCCCAACTACCTTGCGTTTGCAGGAAATGGTGAAGGGGGAACCCATAATGATAACAGTAGACACCAGTGCTAGTCATAATTTTGTGACCCCTCAATTGGCAGTATTCCTACAACTTTCAATAGAACGAATCAAGGCCATAGATGTGAGATTTGGGAACAGCACCGGCGTCACTACGGCAGAGAAGTGTGGAAGGTTTGACATTCTATTTGGAAAGTTTAACACTATTGTGGAGGCTTACATATTGGAATTGGAAGATGTTGATATGATTTTGGGAGTGGCTTGGCTACACAAGCTTGGTAAGATGATGTTTGATTGGGAGGAAATGACAATTTGTTTTGACTGGAAGGGGGATACTGTGAAATTACAATGTCAAATTCCTAAGGACGAGGGAAGGGAACAAGAGAGGGAACTTAGTATTGCTGTTATGGACATGGTAAGGTCAAGGAAAATCACCAAGTGGGAAGGAAATAAGAAAATCATTAGTTGGGAACCTGGAGCGTGGTTGAAGAATCAGTGCCCGTACGTAAGCCTTGAGGACAAGACTTATTCTGAAGGGGGAGGTAATGATAGGACACTGAGGTCCAGTAGGTTCGATGATCCAATCATTGGGCCCAAGTCACACACCTCACACACTTACAGTTTCTAGAAGGATGAAGAGAAGGAGGGATTAAAAGTTAGTTAATTAACTCCCTTATTTAATGAGATATTTCTGTTATAAAAGAGAAACCATTCAGAAATATAGTTAGAAAACAGTTAGGAGAATATTTCTTTGGATTAGGAGCAGTTGTGCTCTGGTTTAGGAGTTCTTAGAACTCTGGTTTAATTCCTTTTCTGCTTTTTCAGATTTCCATCATTGTAAGGGCTTTAAAGCTCATCTATTTCAGTCAATACAATTCTGCTTTCTATCAGTGTACTTGTTTAAAGGGAAATCTGATGCTTGTCAGGCTGTAAGGGTTTTTTTTAAATGGTGCAAAATCAATTTCAGACAAACATTCAACTTTAGAAGTGATAATGGCAAAGAATATTTTAACACAATATTGGGTGAATATTGTCTTGAAAATTTGTCTTTATACACCTCAACAAAACGGAATTGCATAAAAGAAAAAGAGACACTTACTATAGGTGGCAAGAGCCTTACTTTTCTCATATAATTATAAAGTACCAAAATATTTGTGGGCTGAAGTCATTCTAACTGCTGCATATTTAATTAACAGATCACACCTTATGCACAAAATTCTCCCTTGATGGAAAATTTACGGGCCTGATTGTAACTGCAAGTTCTGAGCTAGCACCTACGCTAACTGGTCAATGTAACTAACTGATTTGAAGGCAGTTAGACCAGGACTGGTAATAATGCCAGATCCGATTATACTGTTCTCCTCCAAGAATTCATTTTACAAGATTCGATACAAAATTCTGTTTAGTAACTTTCTCTCGTTTTCTCTCACTTTCCATCATTAGTTCCATTTCTATTATGTGTGTTGTCTAAGTCATATAAGGGGTACTTCAGCCATAATAAAATAATATCCAATGGAAAAGGAAATTGATTGTCTAGGTTGAAGTTTCTGCCTAATAGGCAAGCACAATAATTAAAATGCACATGTTCTGTAGTATTGTAAGCTCTATCTAAAAGGCAAAAAAAATTAACCTTACATTTGCACCCTCTGAGTGGAGATTAAATTGTGGTTCAATAACGTTAACCATGAAATGTCGAGTCCCCTCCTCTGAATCATCTGTATTTTCATAAATAAATAAAAGGTTAAACAAACCTATCATTAAAAGTAAGGCAAACAATGAAAATATTTGTTGTGATAGAAAGCATATTTACAATTTAGGAAAAAATACACCTTTAGTTTTTAAGTTTAATTAGTAGTTCCCGCTTAGATCCTGTAAGGTTTTTTATCTCTCAATTTGGTCTTTTAAGTTACATTCAGTTTGCACCATTAGCCTTTATGTTATATTGAACTACGCATGCAATCCTTTAAGTTTGACAATTTTCTCGAATTACACTCATAAAATGTTAAGATATAATCAAAGCATCACAGTGAGTTGACTGTCCAAGCTACTTTGCTAATGGAGGAAGTTAATAACATTAATCATGTGGATAGACATACATTACAAAGTTTTGAAAGTTATACATGTGTCTAAATGGTTGTAGAGAAAATCAAGAAATGTAGACCATTTATAAGGTTTGATTTTTATAAAGAATTAGAACGAGAAACATATTGTTGCAGCATTTGTAGAGTCTCTAATGATCAAATGCTTTCAATTGCACAAATCTTTGTTGAAAATGAGACAAAAGACTAATGGTGCAAACATAATGTAACTTAAAGTACCAAACTGAGAAAACAAACTTGAAGGACTTAGCGTGGAATTGGACTAAACTTAACAGAAGTGTATTTTTGCCTTCAATTTAATTATTTTTGTGTATATTACTAGTTTCTAGTCTAATTTGAAAGTCCAAATTGATAACAGTTTCCAAAACATCTTGAACCATATGACATACCAGAAGGTAAGCTGTCCACCATAAGTGAGTCTGATGGGAATGAAGGGAATTCAGAAGTGCTGGCCTCCAGAGAAGAAGGAGAATCTGAGACATTACCAGTGGGAAGGGACTTACTGACTTCATCTTGATGGGTTTGAACTCCTTCATCTTTATAGGGAAGGGACTTACTAACTTCATCTTGATGGGTTTCAGCTCCATCATCTCGATGCATTTCAGTTTCATCATTTTGATGGGTTTCACATGCATCATCTTGACGAGTTTCAGTTCCATCTTGCTCGTTGTTGTTCTCATTTAGTTTTCTCTGTGCGTACTGCCGGGAAGGAGAAGGCTTGGCAGGTTCAACAGCTTTCGATAGACCGCCAACCCAGAAACAAACTGCATCTCTGTTTTCAATATTCCACAAAAGCTTTAGACCATAGACAAATACACGCTGACAATTGTCGGCTATTATCACATTGAACCCATCATCTTCTATCACCACATTGTATCCATCATCATCGCTTGGGTCTGATCGTATATGCTCATCAGTTTCGCTCTGTTTTTCACACTTAGACTGTACATCGGTCTTCTCAATGTTTCTTCTTCCGGCTTCCTGCCAGGCTAATAAACTAGCAGGATCAGCCTTTGGAGACTGTTTCCGTATGGTAAAGTAATCACAAGAAAACAGAAATCCATCATCGTGATTTTTCTGTGCCAAATAACCCTTTTCAGATGGAGCTTTATCCTCGGATGCAGATTGTGAGCTTTTTGGTATCGCACTAACTGATTTAGCAACAGTTCCAGATTCTTCTTTAATTAGGAAAGCCTTGGGCCTAAGAAGGTCAATACCTTGGTAAACAAGATCAAGAAGTTCACGTTTGCTTTCAAAAGTAAAATGTTGCTTGCCCCTACTAAGACATAATTCAAGCTTCAACTTTGTCATCGTGAAGGTCAGTCCTTTTGCTGGATCATCATCATGTAAAGGCATGTTCTTTAAGCAGATTGGTGTGGCGTCTATACGCATCATAAATTCGGTTATCACTTTATCAAGTGGAAGATTGCCTGATCTGACTATTCTTGGAACTCCAAAACGAGGCCATCGCGAAAAGGTGCGCAGTTTATGTGGAGGAAGGTAGTTCAAGATACAGAATCTTACAATCCATGCTAGATCATGAGCACCGAGTTTTATTGTTGGGGAAGCAGGTGAAATATTTTGGCTAATGCTAGGAGGATGAGATGCAGTAACATCTCCTTCTATACTATCTCTTGCTGTAGAGGATGAATGTTTTTTTTCTGACAACGGAAGAACAGATCCAAGAGATA
>NC_021161.2:36596717-36612656 GCF_000331145.2 Cicer arietinum
GCTTAAATTGAAAATGCAAATAAATAATGATTCAAGGGTTCTCCAGAGTCACAACCCCAGTCCATTGTAACTTCAATTGTAAAGACTGGGACTTCCAAAAATGTGCCAGAGACACCAGCTGGAATTTTAGAACCACGTTTGTTTGCCATACTATCCAAACTAGTCAGAAAAATCTTGAAATCTTCGGAAGAAACAAGAATACGACCATCTGACTGGTGAATTTCCATAGAGCTAGTCACAATATGAAGTTTATCATGCTTTTCGTAAGGATCTGAACTAGCCAAAATATTCCATCTAGTTTCAGAAAATAATAAGGAAATTCTTCCATGAATGTAATTTCTCATGTCATCCCACCATGGCAAACTCTTCTCCTTTTTTGGTGGCAGAATAAGTGGGCCAGGATTCCTAATACTTAGGTTAGCCCTCCGTAGCACCACGGTAAAAGCATAGCTAAGATCGGCAAAAACTGGTTCATAACCCACCCCAAATGACACATCACCGTTCTGAAAATGTAGTGGCAAATCTGAGTATGTCTTCATGGGTGGAGTTGTACCACTAGCTGATCGAAGCATGCATACCTTTCTCCATCGCCCAACATAGACATCTTGAAGTATTTGAGGTTGAAAGCTAGTTGCCTAGTTTAAATAAATAGAAGAATAATGATTAAGAAATATTATCAGGTTGATCATGATGCAATTAATTCCCCCTATATAATGTAAAGCAAACAAATATGAAATTTAAGTTACACCCGGCTTATTTATCTTAATTGAAAGTGACAGTAACCATATAAATTCAAGTGGACATTTACAACACAATTAATAGTTTATTGGATCCCTTTAAGATCATGTTTATGTGTTAATAGGACCTTCATAACATAAAGAGAAGCAGAACATTTAAGGAAAGTTAAAATGGGATAGGCTGGTTTCGGTATTGGGAGGGGTTCTGTTAGTTGAGGAAAACGTTATTGAGCGGTGTAATTACTTTTATTAAATTTGATCCATCATCTATGTATACACACACATATACATATATATTGGGCAAAACAAAAAACCAGGATTTGTTTATCTATAACTTGGTATGATAAAATAATTATAAAACCAAGATTCCATTTTTTTAAGTAAGATCGTCCGTAGCGAAGGACTGATGGTGTGTTGGGTTTAGTAATTTTGGTGTAGAAATCCATTTAACACTTCTCTAATTGTATGATTCATCACACCACACTTTTAAACTCTGATTCTTACAATTCTGGGTGTGCAAAAGAAGAAGCAGTTAATGAAGCAGAGCGGCTGCGGAAACTGTAAAGGTAAACATTGATAGATGTGAGGAAAAGAAAAATTCAAGTGATTTTTTAATTTGGAGTTCTAATATGTGGTGTCCATTTTAATGTAAGGGATGAAAACCATTCCTCTCACTCTCATATAAGATGGATTTTCTCACTTAATATGGCCTACATATATATTAAGGGAGAGAGAAAATTACTATTGTCAATTGCAGATTGCACAAAATAGCAGTTTGTTTAAATTCCGCTACATTACAATGCTATAGCACTACAATAGTAGTTGTTTGACAACAATTTGTACTAAATAACATATTGTGGAGCAATAGCGATTTGTTCAAATTTCGCTATGCTGTAGCAATAGCGATTTGTTCAAATTCCGCTATGCTGTAGCGCCGTAATAGCAGCTATTTGACAGCATTGTGATCATTCTAGAGAGTTGCAAGATTTGTAAAGGTGGGAGTGATCTCGGGACCTTGAAATCTGGAGAGCAATAGCAACAATTTGTATGCATCCTTCCTAACCTGGGTTCAGGGCTGATTTGGGGCCAAGGGAGTTTTTATAAATAAAATCATATCTTTTGTAATATTCTACTTCTAATATCTGAACTAGTGTGTCAATATGCAATCAAAATAAACGAGTAGGTACATATAGAACAATGAAAGAAATTATATTTTTCAATATTACCTGCTGAGCCAACACAAGACAACCTTTACATTTGCCGGAATTTCCAGAAAAAAGAGGAAATGTGTAATTTCGAAGATGAACTACAAGAGAACTCGTATTTAAGAGAATATTTGTTCCATACAGTCGGGAAAACGGTATATCATATTCAAGACAAACAGGGTCAAGTTTCCTCAGAAAGTCAATCATCCCAGCATCTCCACCATCAATTTTTGTCAAGCTTACATCTAAGTCTAATAAAGATAATGAAAAAAGAGAAGACCTTGAAGCACTAGGTTTGAAACCAGCTTGAAACCCATCAATACAAGCACCCGAGCCTTCAGAAAATACTAACTTCTGGCATGCCTCATAATATGATCGGAAAGATCGTTTATAAATTTCTTCTCGCATGGATTCAATAATTGAAGAATTATTTACATCAATCTCCATATCATTAAAATAAATTTTTTCCTCCTGAGAAGAATTGTTTAAATCATTAGAAGATTTTGGATCTTGCTTGGCCTTAGATATAAATTCATCTAGAAAGTTTAACCGGACAACTAATTCACCAACTTCTTTCTTCAACAGCTGGTAGTGTTCATCAAGCCATCCCTGGATTGGTTCCTCTTCAATGTCAGCAGTTAACTTGCGTATGAAAAACTTTACGCATCCAAATTTTGTTGAACTGGGTTTTTTAACTTTAGAACTCTCTTTCTTCACAGGAAAAATCAAATTAGTCTTTGCTGCCACAATAAGCTTTAAAGCTCGCAACATATCCTCAAGAGCATCATCAATAGCACGCAATTCCAACCTGTATGGCAAACAAATGTTAACATCAAGACCTTGAATTACCCAGTCCCATGTTGTGGCTACAGGTTCCTTTGCATCAGATGCACTAGCAGATTTACTAGGAATTCGTGAAATTTGCATCCTACTACTCTTCAAGATTTTGGCCCCGTTAAATTTAATCATTAGTCCTTCAAAGAGCACTCCTATACGAGCATTCTCAGAAAAAATTGACTGCACCTGAACCATAGCATCAACTCCATCTCCAAGTTCAGCAGATATATTCAACATTTCAACATCAACAGCAAAAATAGAATCTTTCTTCTTTTCAAGATTCTTTGATTCCATGGTAGCTTCAATTTTACAATTAGCATCTTTTACATTAGATGAACCTTCCACGTGTTCATTACCATACTCCTCAAGCTTCTTGTTGTGTACAAGTAGTTTCAACTGGAGAACAAGTTCAATTAGTGATAGATGAACGTCAGGCTCCCACCTCATTGTAATGTCCGTAGCACTGAAAAGAGAATAAGCTGCATTCTCTTTGAGGCCACCTAAGCATTTTACAAATTTAGTATTTTGCATATCAAATAATGCCACCTTTGTTACCGGCCTATTTTCTTCCACATATTCCTGATAGATAGATCTGGCCCTTTCAAGTTCTATCTGTGTGGATTGTTTCACCTTGTTTATAGATAACCTGATTTGAAAAATTTCAAGAGAGATGCAGTACTTTAGCTTTTTGCAGTCACCGGAAACAGTGGACATTATCTTTGCATTTCGTGGGGTACCATCTTCCGACACATCTATTATAACTCTCCCACCCTGTGAACCATAATTAACTCGCTTTGGATCTGCAACAACTGTATTTTCTAATCCAGTCTCCCCCAATACATATATTGAACACTGTACAAGATTGCATTTCAACATTTGAGTTCCCTTACCCGAAGTTTTTGATGAACGTCCTCGGCTTTGAGTTGATGTTTTCTTTGAAGACAAGCTTTTCATTAGAGCTTGAAAGGATATCGCTGTTGATATGAAAGATTCTAAACGCTTGATAGTTAGATAAACTCCCATGCTAGTAACATCAACTGATAAACCTAGCATACACCTCGGACCATCTTCTTCGGAGGATTTCATATCCTTTTTGCCCCAATCCAAACTAACCTTTGTAATGTGAATAATGGAGCAAGAATCTAATTCCACGTCAAAAAAGCATTCTTTTGAGCATTCTTGATTTTCATCAGCCAACTGGAGATCGAACTCACCAAGTTCAATGTGTACTGAAGTCCCCATATTTGAAATGTTGTTTGCAGATAGATGTGGTGATTGTAGGCAACCCTAGAGTTGGAAAGCATTACAGGGATGCTTTGCAGTAAATGCCTTTACTCAAGTCATTTAAATTAACATTAAAAAGAATCATAATAAGGATAACTTCATCCAAAACAATAATAATTGAAGAGTCAAATGTTACATATAGAATATGATGACTTCATAAAAAGAATTTAGAGTCAAACTTACCAAACAAAACACTTGTTAGAAAGTATGGGATAGCATATTCAACACATGTATACATGTTTAATATGTATATAGCAATTACTCGTGTTGAATAAGAGAAAACAAGACATGAGAACTACATGATGCAAGTATAATTCAACTACGCAACAGAGTCAGTTTTACATAGTTCAAAACAATAAATACAAAATAAATATAGGAGATTTTATTCCTTTTTACATGATATGATACAATATGATATCTCTATACAATAAATACAGGGATCCTAATATTATTTCATCAACTAGAAATTAGGGATTTGATTGATTCTTATGTATTTATGATCGATCCTAATGTACCCTAATATGTGACTATAAATAAGAATTATGTGCGGACATATGTTCAAATATATTCTTTTTAAATGGTATCAGTAGTTTAGTTTTTTTATAATCCTTTTTGACTCAGCGCCTCTTATTCTTGAGTGAACAGTACTTGCGGCCATTGTGTGACATCTTTTTAATTGCCACTATGCCTCTTCTATAATTCATTTTTCATTTATATAATATTTAGATGTTCATTATAAAATTTTGACACTAATATCATTATTTATTTTAAATTATTAACCTACAACTTCTCACTCAATAAATTGATTTGTAATGTGAGTATTGTCCATGACTATAAATTATGTCTCTATGTAGACGAAGTCTCTAGCCAATATGGGACTTTTTTTCTCCGATACGGTATCAACTCAATGTATGCTAACATAGTATCAGATATTATGAGATTCTTTTTCATATCTTCTAACAAATTCAAATAATATTATATTAGTAAACTAGTAAATAAGGACAAAACTGTTTAATTTTAATTTTCACTTAAACTTTTAAATTTATGTCAATCACAACGTGCACAATATTACGTATAACTAAAATAAATTTATTTTGCAATTTGCAAAGCATGATTGTTATGCTAGTTTTGGTTCATAAAATAATGATAAATTATATATACACAAAAACTTACATGATACACCGAACCAGCCATATTGTAAAGCATGATTGTTATCTTAGGAGTTGAAAATTTACATGTCCACGTGATTCTCTTGCTATCATTTGATTTTGGTTTTACAACAGAAGCTTCCTCTCGAAGAACCACTTTTTTCTTTTTCGAGGAGTGGAGGATCAACCAAGGCTTCAATCTGCTCATTATGATGTTGCATTGTAAACCTCCAAGCTTGATTTCAGTTTCAGCTCTAACAAGCGTGATTGACTGGAGGGAAGGACCAAAAAAAAGAGAATAAGTTTGCACACACAAAACAAAAGAGATTAATGATAGTCCAATAATCTGGATCAAATGGACAATATTATAAAATATTTCAACTAAATAAATGGTTTAGGAATTGGATTTCCTTTATCCATGCTTCTCCCCCATGCGATCCTGTCAAATATTTACTATTGCTTTGAATACCTATGGAATTGGCATATGCAATATAAAAGTTATTGGCATACGTTTTCTAAACACCCAACACGAGGATCATATTTTATTTTTTATTTATTTTCTTAATGATTTAGGAGAATAAATGAACTACTTTTACACTGACGTCCAATAAGAATTAAGTATGTGGTAGTTATTTTTTTTAAAACGATTACAAAATATGATTACATGGTAAGATAATGGTTTATGATTGAGTGACAGTGTAAAACTATTTTACACCATCAGTGCATAACCATTAAACTCTTAATTTGATATTTTATTCTTCTTTTACAAATATATATACAACAAATCACTATATATATTGATATTATACTCATAATTATGCAAAGTCTTGCTTCAAAATTTTGATGCGACTATCTAATTTTTTTTTTAAATTGATTAAAATATATTCATTTTAAATTTATAATTCGATTCATATTGACATTTGTTCATTTATGTGAATATGAAATATCACAAAATAGAATGATGTTGTATCACAAAGATGCAAAATATATATTTTGATGGGCGATTATAAATTTGGATAAATCATATTACATAATCCCTTTTAAAACATGTAAATAACTATTTGTGTTCACCTATAACCAATTCTATGTCGGGGACCGAAACTATAACAGCCCGACCATTACCGATATCGGCACTGTTATCACGACCTTCTCGCCCCCCTTTCCTCCGTTGAAAATAGTGAGTTTTTACCTTTCGTGGAAATCGAACCCGGTACCTAGAAGATAAGTATTGTTATCCATTCACTCCCACTACCAATTGCCTTTTTTTTATAACAGCTCAACCTTTTTTTACACACACGTCCATATTATAGTAAAAAACAATGTATATTTTTATACGTCAATATTAACTCATGTTTGGCACGGGTCACTTATGTTAGTAATAAATATTTAAGAGTAATATAAAATAACTTCCTTTAATATTAACAAAATTTAATGATTTCTTTGGTATGTATGTATTTAAAACAACAATCAAGAAAGAACAGAGGTAATATACTAAAATAGTTCTATTTCCATCGAAGAGAAATAAAACAGAAGATCCCTACATAGGGAAAAACTAAAAGTTCTTGGATGAAAGGGCTATTTACGTTACTTTTAATAATCTAAGGGCTTACTTGATACGCATGATAGAAAAGAGTCAAAATATGATATAAAGTTAGATAGGATATGATAACTATGTCATATCCCGTCTCTTATCCTATTCATCAAACGGCCCTTAAAAGTGTCCTTTTATTGCTCCTAATTGTATGTAATTTTTCCTGGTAAGCACTAAAAAATACAAATTATATAGATTCAAAGGGGCCATATATGGATTTCAAACAACTTACCTGCACTGGGATATACACAAAGGAGACCAAACTCCCCTTCGATACCTCAAGGATGGAAGTGCCAGCTTCTTTAAGCAGCTATAATGCCAATGGTGTAAAATAAAATTTGTCAGCAAGAAGCAAAGTGAAAAAAGTGGAAATCATACCTCAAGAGCTTCAACAAATAAACAAACACATACATGAATTTCTCTGAACTCCAGTTTAAAATGAAGGCGTGTACTCTCCCCAATATCTTTATTGGAGCGGGATTTGATGCTATTAAATTGGATGCCCGTGATGTTATTTTCAACAAAAAGTCCATATTCACAATGCTCAAAACTCATATTAAGCTTTGATAGATTGAAGCCCACCTATCAATGCCAAGTATAATTCCACAGCTGAAATTAAAACTAATTGAAAAAACTTTGAACGACTTTATGGTTAAATATTGAAATTTATGTAATTTTTGTATTTCTAATCATAATACACAAATAATTTTTGTATATCTTATCAGACTATACAAGGTTGTATATAAAATATTTACAATAAATACAAGTTAATGTGATTGCTAATTCCAATCCTATTAGCAACGAACTACACATGCGCATATTTTACGTGTGACTATTTTTAACAACATATTTTACATGTGACTAATTCTAACACCCCTTCAAGTCATATGCACTAAGCTTGATACAAATAGATTCAACTTGAGATCCTCAAAGAGACTTAATAAATATTTCGGCAAGTTGATCAGTTGAAACAATAAATTCAGTTATGAGTTCTCTTGAAGGAACTTTGTCTCTTAAAAAATGGCATATGATCTTTGTATTTCATTCTCTCATGGAAGATTGGATTGGACGAAATATGAAGCACAACTTGGTTATCACATATTAATTTCAAGCCTTCAGATCTCCTAACTTGAGTTGCCGTAGTAACTGCCTCAGCCATGTAAATTCACAAGTTGTTGCCACAGCACGATACTTTGCTTTTTCACTTAATCTTGCAACTTTTACTATACAAGTTGATATCAAGTTACCTCCAACAAGAACATAATACCCAAAATTGGATCTTTTATTTGATGGTGAACCTTCCCAATTAGCATCAGAGTAGCCAACAACCTTATTGTTGCATTTGTCTTCATAAAGTGATCATTGACCTGGGGCACTCTTGATATACCTTAGAATGTGAATCACAACATTCCAGTGATATTCTCACATGGAGCATTCGGAAGTTGATTGCCTACACTTACAACAAATGTACTATCAGTCCTTGTCACTGTAAGGTAATTAAATTTCCAACTAGACGTCGATATCAACTAGGGTAGGCAAATGGCTCCCCTGACTTGATAGTACCTTGATGTTGGGATCCATAGAAGTATCACTTGGTTGGCAATCAAGCATGTTGGTTTCGTCAAGTATTTCAAAAGCATATTTTCGTTGATTAATAGCTTCATTTGCCTTAGACCGAGCAACCTCAATCGTCAATAAGTATTTTAGCGGCGCCAAATCTTTGATCTGAAAGTGTAGTGTTGAATGTTGTTTGAGTTTATGGATGCAAATCTGATCATTACCTATGATGATAATGTCATCAACATAGACAAGCATGTAGAAGCAGGTGGTTGGTGAAGAATGAAGAAAAATACAAAGTAATCAGCTTCGCATCTGGTCATGTCAGACTCCTGAAGCATAGTGTTAATCCTCCGACACCAAGCACATGGATATTGTTTCAAGCCATAAAGGGATCGACATTTTTGGATGGCTAGGATGCCCTAAATGTTGAATAACAATATGTGGATGGTTGAACAAGCAATAGGTGGTGCAACTTCCGAAAGATAATACAAGCCTTGAGACTCATGTCCTGCCCTAATCGTCATCCCAGTACCTTGATCTTGCACGAGAACAATTTTTTTAGCAAAGGTAACAGAATAAAATAGGGTATGAGTGAGTTTACATATGGATACTAAATTAAATAGACAACTAGGAACATAAAGCATATAATCCACAGTAAGTATGGGTAGGGGACTAGTTTGGATAATGTCTTGACATTTGATTTGTGATACATTAGCCAACGGAACACTAGGGAGTGTGTCCATAAAAGTGAAATGGGAGAAAAGAAACTTGTTACCAGACATTTGATCAAAGGTGCTTTGGTCAAGGCCCCAATATAAGCAACATTCACGACTTTGGCTTGCAGTTGATTAGTTTTGGTTCGGCATTAGGCCTCAACATGGCCAAAGAGATAGCAATAATTGCAATGAGGTCGAGTCCAATTATTTCCACATCCTCCTCCTCTTCTTCGGTAATGCTCATAAGAGTTAGAGACAAGTGCAATAGAGTTCACTGACACATTGAGAGAAGCAGAGGATGGAGTAAAGGATTGAGGACAGAAAGACGCAACACCTGTTCGCCAACAGTGTCATATGAGGAACAATAGAACTGGACATAAGTTGGTTGCCAACTTAGTCAAAGTCCATTGTAAGACCGGCAAGTGCCAGAATAAGACCGGCACATGCCAGAACGATAAGAACATCCCATGTTATTCAACATGTTGTTTGGCACTGTCAGCAAAAGGCACAAGTGCATGAAAGTCAGGATCAAACTATCAAGTTTACCCAGATAGTTTTGCATGTATGTGTCTTGTTTCTTTACAAAGATAGGATTAGAGACATTCTTGTATAAACGAATGATGTTGTTGGTCTATGTCTTCTTTGCCTTAGCCCAAACATCATAGCATGTCTTAAACGAGCAATACTAAGATTGATGTTTGGCATCGATTAAGAACCAAAGAACACAGCAGAGGGAGGCATCACTTATTTCCAATGGGCTTGATCTTTGGTGGGGGTATCCTTCTACTGTTTGAGCAAACGGTCTTCAGGACCTTGTCCTTGAAACCAAAGCTCAAAGGCAGCAGCCCAAGTTTCATAATTTGCAGCACCTACCAATTTTTTCAAAAAGAATCAAAGAGTAAAGAAAGTGAAAGCGAAAGCGAAAGATGAAGAAGCAGCAAATCCGGTGTCGGACATGAAGTTCTATGTGAGATGAAGAAGTTTGTTGTAAAATCATCAAAAGATCAAAAACACCTCCTAATGTGGCATAGAGGGTTCTGCAGTGGTCAGCACAAGAAGCTGCTTGCTGGAGTGGTGCTGCGTATGTTTCTGGTGGTGGCGCATGGATCCCATGCACAGATGAAGAGCGACACATGGAGGCGCATGTGGTGGAGGGTAGGGGTGGGAAAGTTACCGCCGTGCTCGCCGGATGATTCTGCAGTAATATGTGGTTGTGTCCGGTGGTGGTCCGCACTGGTAAAGGGCAAGCTGGTTATGGCAAAGTGTCGAACACACACCGCAACGAAAGAGAACACAATCATGAAGAATGCACAGCAGCCCTAGGATGAACCACTAATGATACCATGTCATTTATGTAATTTATGTGTATCTGATCAGACTACACAAGGCTGTTTTATAAAGTATTTACAATAAATACAGATCTCAATAGCAACTAACTACACATGAGCATATTTTACATGCAACTAATTCTAACAAATATATTCAAGAAAATATAACACGACCAGATTGTCCAATTTAGCCAAATAAAACCAAAAATTACCAAGAACACAATCATGATATTCAGAAAGAATCACAAAAATGTCTATCCCCAAAGTCAAATGCCAATATACCATGCAAAAAGCTTAATGTTGGTAAAGGCTATGACTAGAGCACATGACCACCCGTTTACAAGGCAACAACATTACCATTGTTCCAGGAAATATACATGATGGTTAGAAAAGCTAATAATGTTTAAATTCCAAACCTTCTCCGGAAACAAAGAACTGTAGCCTGCTAGTTTTTCTTGCTTCGTTGAAGACTGTTTTGTGCTTATAGGATCAGCATTTGACCCTATACTTTTGTCAGCACCAGATGGAGATTCTGATGACCTTTTTTTTTTCACAAGCAACCGCTCGTTCAAATTCACAGTAACTTCTCCAAAGAAAATATCCACATTTTTAATAATTATACCCCCTTCCCTGTGTCCAAACAGGAGAGATAAAGCAAAACTTAGAAGCCATAGAAGAATATAAAATGAAAACCAGGAAAGAATAAGAGCATCCAAGTTAAAGTCAAGTAACCCTACTGCAACATGGCATAAAACAAGAATGAAATACAAGATGATAGAATATTATAAAATATTTTTTATTATATTGGAGCATCTTAAATTATTTTCTAGGATTAGTTTATAATTTTAGAGAATCTTACGGTATCTCTTGGGATTATATTTTATATTATTTATTCTTATTACGATTTGTTCTTGATTTCCTATTAATTTAGGATTTAGTCTATGTATTCCAATAAATAGGGCTTAGTTTTGAGTCTTTCGTAACAATTGTTGGTAGACCAAGTGTGAGTAAGAGTCTCACGTTGGATGGAAAAGTGCACATTGAGCATTATATACGTGAGAGGACACATATACCTAATGCCTTAAGGTTTTGGATAAAGATGCGATGTTCTATCCACTTTGTGGTCGCTCTTAACCAAATGTGATGATCTCTCGGACCCCCTTGTGACCCAACAATGGTATTAGAGCCAGTAGTTGACTATCTCCTTGTATTGAAAGTTTTCCTGACAATGGTGGCCAGGCGACATATCTCATTGATGTTGAGTGTCAGCAGCAGCGTAAGTGTATACGGATAAAAAAAATGAGGGAGAGATTGTCGGTATATCAAGTGTGAATAACTTTTTTACTCACATACACTTTTGCACCACCATTGGCACTCACCATCAACAAGATCACAGTTCACACAAGTGAGTCTAATACCACGGTTGGGTCATGACGGAGTCCAAGGGATCATTACATTAAATTAAGAGAAACCACACAAAAAGATTGGACACCACATCTTTAGACTGCAAGAGAAGGCGAGACAGATCCAATTAGGTGGAACCAAGTTGCTGAGCGTAGTATCGAAAACGAGCAATATTTTCCTTGTCCAAAATAGTCTTCTGACGGGCCTCATTAGAACCCAAAATCATCCAGAATGCATGTCTTGCTGGAGTATCCTTAAAAATTTTGATCGACTTCAATCCTGGCTACAACATTACCTCCTGTGTATCACTACAATTTGTGACAGATTTGTGCACGTTATTATCTTAGGTAATGTGCCTCAACACATTGTTGGGAACTTCCTTAACAACGTGCCACTTCAGAGTAAGACAACCATTCCACTTGTCTTACTGCCAATACTCCAGCCTCTTGTTAAAATCAACAGGGTGACGTTTGCACCTCTGTAGCTGCTGATGAAAAGCGAAAGCCTCTTTCTGCGGAAGCAGCTAATGGGATATTAATTTTTTATATTGGACCTAACTCATCCTTACAAAACCAGTTTGTAAGGTGAGATGTGTTATTTGTAACAAGCTTAAAACTTAGTAAACTTTAGCTTGAGGGAGAGTGTTAGAATATTATTAAATATCTTATAATATCTTAATATATATTGTATTAGAGCATCTTAAGTTATTTTCAAGAATTAGTTTATAATCTTAAAGTATCTTATGATATTTCTTAGGATTTATTTTATATTACTTATTCTTAATATGAGTTGTTCTATATTTCCTATTTACTTTCGATTGAATCTATGTAACTATATAAATAAGGATTAGAATTAACTCTTTCGCATCAAGTCAATATCAAACATATTTCCTTACAATGATATTTCTTATTATTTTACCTCCTCTTTTTATCTAAAATTTCACAAAACACAAGAAAAAACGGCCCTTTTAAAGGCAAACGCAACAGATAATCAGATAGAAATATAAAGATTAAGAAGCAGGTTCCGTTTTGACAGATCCCTTAACTTGAAAAATTCTGAGGCACAAATCAAATACCTCCAGAATTGTGAACTAAACCAAAATGAAGTAATAGTTGATTTAGAATTTTCATATTTGGGTACAGACCATGAAATATATGTTAAACTGAAAGCCTCTTTCCATTAGTTCAGCTCACAGTAGAGAGGTGCATCATGTGTATACTGACTGGAACCTCCCATTGCAGATGAAGTTTCTTCTGTAAAAACTTTCACCGACTTAAGCCATAAGGTTTACACCATACAGCGTGTGAACATCTTGCATACAGGTCCACTTCCTCTTTAACAAAGACTCAACAAGTGCAATTAATATTATGAAAAAAACGTATAAAGTGAAGAAAAATACCTATAATGACCAAATTCACATGAGACGGAGAATTTTTCACAAATAAAAGCAGAAGACTTTTCAATAGGAGTAACAGATGCCTGGCTAGAAACACTGCATCCTCCGCCACTAACTTTAGATAATTCATCACAACTAACTTTAGGATCACCAATGTGAACAACTATGGGCAATATCTGTACGCTAACAAACAAATTTGGCTCGGATCCACCACCTTTATATATATCAACATTCAGTTTCTTGATCACAATAGTACCTATAGGTGTCTGCAACAATCAAAATACTCTCAGGAACCCAAAGAAGATTTTCTAACCAAATCCCAGTCCCACTAGGAACATAAACAAAATAAATACAAGGTAATTTAAAAACATACGTAAATATGTTGTATTAAACTATATTTTACTTCTCACAATTATCATTTCATTTGAATATCTAAAATCATTTCTAAAGTATTATTATATATCATTGAGTGTTTGTACTATTTTGAAACAGTATTTATGTTTCATTTTTTACGAATTTGATGTTTCATTTCCTCTAATTAAGACAGATTTGCTTCCCGTAATATAACCCTATTCTAGGCCAGTAGCTATTGCCCCAAGTCTGTATAATGTAAATTACCTATGTACAACTGTAATAACTGGGACTAGAGGAAATTGTATTTCTGATTAATGATTCTATACAAGAGTGTTCAGAATTTATGGATACAACTTAAACAAAGGTATGCTGAAAATAAGAAAGGAATCAAGCCAAATCTGAAGATATGATCTAACTTCCTATTTACCAATATGCAGCAAATATCCTAGGATAGACTATCACAATAAATACAAATCAAATCTCTAAATCAAATATCCTTCACAAGTCTATAATCTACGACATATATCATCCGTAATTATACAATAATACACAGTAAAACATTCTTCCAAGTCATCTCTATAAGGACACTGAAAAAAACAGTATAAAAAATCAGCATAAGTTAGGCCATACATGAAGAAAAATTACAATGATATAGACATTCAAACCTTTAGAACTAGCTCTGTCAAAGAAAGAGAAAAATATCTTGCTATATTGACTATAGTGTTCCACTTTCCCTTGCTTAAAGAACGAGTTTTGGATTTCTGAGTTTTCTTCTTCCCAGAGCTTCTATTTGTCGGTCTCGTAACAACTTCTAAGTTACATATTAATAGTTGCAATCTTGGGTTCGAAGAACGAAAACCCACACCAGGTTCAACAAAGGAATGGCATAAACTGAGTTTAATTTCACCAATAGATACAGATTCAGTAGGACCCTGTACATGTCATAAATCAACAGAATACATTGCTATGGAACCTTACAGACACAAACATGAAGTTCACTAGAATAAAAGCAAAGAATTTGAACTATAATATTCAGAGTGGGTGGAAAAAGAAAACCAGATCAGCTGAACTAAGTTTCCCATAGGTTTCGGATATTGAGGCAAAAAATTTCTTTAGCCCACTTAGGAATAAACACGGATTACCATAATAAAACCAGATCAATGAATATGTTTATTATATCCAGCTTTGGACTGAATGTGCCACAATACCTTTCAATATTCTAAATTGAAATAGAGCAGTGCATGAAGGTAAAGAAAAACCTTCTTAAACTTCACGACCACGTCTCTTAAACTGTTGCATCCACCAACACAAAATCCAACAGATGCACCAAAAATACGGCTCAAAATCCAAGCCAGCAGTGCAGAAGAAAATCTGTAATAATATGTGCAATCAGAGTAAAGTAACAGGTACGATTTCTGGATACTGAACATCTAAACCAATAAAAACATGGTCCAAACACTACAGTTCTTTAAAGCAGTAAATACTAGTTACAGTAAAAACAAAGTATAGAACCATAACATTCAATTTTAAATCATAAAGCATAGTGTGCTATCATCATTTCCGTGTGAACAAAAAAAACAATGACAACGAGTGGATGTAATTTGACAACAAATTTTGGGAATTCTGGCAGCATCCTAAACTCAAGTAATATTTGATCACAAAATAGTGAAATACACATCCTAAACTCAAGTGCATCAAAAATAAAATATAATAATAAATCGAAAATCGTCGCTAATAATGCTGAAAGTCGGTACGAAAGAAAGACGCATTGGACTTACATGAATGTGACAGACAATGCAATACAAATGAGCGAGAAGACATAAAGGAAATTGGCGGCAGAAACTGCCATTTTCGAATGGGAAAATCAATTGATGAACACGATTCTTCTATAGCTTAACTCTTTAACGGATTGCATCAATAGAAAAATTGAGGAATGGAAAGAGGGAAGGAAAAAGAGTAGAATGAAATTTGTTTGGGAGAAAAGATGGATCCAAAAGGTTTGGTTTGTGTTTGAGAATGAAGATCCGTTCCGTGAGGTGCTCGGTGATGGAAGGCATGCCACTGGTAATGGCGCTAGTGTAACTGAAAAGATTGCATCAATAGAAAAATTGAGGAATGGAAAGAGGGAAGGAAAAAGAGTAGAATGAAATTTGTTTGGGAGAAAAGATGGATCCAAAAGGTTTGGTTTGTGTTTGAGAATGAAGATCCGTTCCGTGAGGTGCTCGGTGATGGAAGGCATGCCACTGGTAATGGCGCTAGTGTAACTGAAAATGAGATGATGATTATTATTATTATTATTATTATTATTATTATTATTATTATTATTATTATTATTATTATTATTATTATTATTATTATTATTATTATTATTATTATTAT
>NC_021161.2:36613407-36623559 GCF_000331145.2 Cicer arietinum
ACTCTTTCAAAAATGATTTTTACAAACTATCTTTTAAGCTCTGATATGTTCTTCATCTTAAGGTTTTATTTATAGGATTCAAGAAGGCTTATGAAACTCATTTGGCCGTTGAAAATAGTTCAACTATCATGAGTAATTGAGTTGATAAGATCTGCCATAAAGCAATAACGTTCTTGCTGAAAGAAGGAATGTTCTTGTGAATCAAGAACGATCTTCGATTTTGCCTTGAGATGAGCTGACTTTTAATATGATCTTGACAGTTGTCTGAAGTGATCCAAATTTAAATAATTATTATAAACAAATTTAACTGAAATAGTATTTCAATAACAAAACAAAAAAATAAGTATACTAATTATTCTAATATTTAAATTAATATCCCCATTAGAGTGCTACGATTGGTCTATATTTTCCTCTATTTGTTGGCTCACGTTTTTGTAACGTCCATTTAGCGTTAAGTACCAAAAGCTAAAAACTGTGATATTTACAGGACAAAAAACATATTTAAACCTATTTTATATAACATCTAATGTGTTTTGACACATTATTTAATGAATTTGACAAATTTTATAATTTGATAATCATTAAATAAAGTCATATTATTATGATATATATATATATATATATATATATATATATATATATATATTATGTTATAATTTGGTTTTTAACGGTATTAGGCCTCAACATGGCCAAAGAGATTGCAATAATTGCAATGAGGTCGAGTCCGATTATTTCCACATCCTCCTCCTATTCTTCCGTAATGCTAATAAGAATTAGAGACAAGTGCAATAGAGTTTACTGACACATTGAGAGAAGCAGAGGATGGAGTAAATGATTGAGGACAGAAAGACGCAACACCTGTTCGCCAACAGTGTCATATGAGGAACAATAGAACTGGACATAAGTTGGTTGCCAACTTAGTCAAAGTCCATTGTAAGACCGGCAAGTGCCAGAATAAGACCGGCACATGCCAGAACGATAAGAACATCCCATGTTATTCAACATGTTGTTTGGCACTATTAGCAAAAGGCACAAGTGCATGAGAGTCAGGATCAAACTATCAAGTTTACCCAGATAGTTTTGCATGTATGTGTCTTGTTTCTTTACAAAGATAGGATTAGAACATTCTTGTATAAACGAATGATGTTGTTGGTCTATGTCTTCTTTGCCTTAGCCCAAACATCATAGCATGTCTTAAACGAGCAATACTAAGATTGATGTTTGGCATCGATTAAGAACCAAAGAACACTGCAGAGGGAGGCATCACCTATTTCCACTGGGCTTGATCTTTGGTGGGGGTATCCTTCTACTGTTTGAGCAAACGGTCTTCAGGACCTTGTCCTTGAAACCAAAGCTCAAAGGCAGCAGCCCAAGTTTCATAATTTGCAGCACCTACCAATTTTTTCAAAAAGAATCAAAGAGTAAAGAAAGTGAAAGCGAAAGCGAAAGATGAGGAAGCAGCAAATCCGGTGTCGGACATGAAGTTCTATGTGAGATGAAGAAGTTTGTTGTAAAATCATCAAAAGATCAAAAACACCTCTTAATGTGGCATAGAGGGTTCTGCAGTGGTCAGCACAAGAAGCTGCTTGCTGGAGTGGTGCTGCGTATGTTTCTGGTGGTGGCACATGGATCCCATGCACAGATGAAGAGCGACACATGGAGGCGCATGTGGTGGAGGGTAGGGGTGGGAAAGTTACCGCTGTGCTCGCCAGATGATTCTGCAGTAATATGTGGTTGTGTCCGGTGGTGGTCCGCACTGGTAAAGGGCAAGCTGGTTATGGCAAAGTGTCGAACACACACCGCAACGAAAGAGAACACGAAGAATGCACATCAGCCCAGGATGAACCACTAATTATACCATGTCATTTATGTAATTTATGTTTATCTGATCAGACTACACAAGGCCGTTTTATAAAGTATTTACAATAAATACAGATCTCAATAGCCCTAGGCCGTTTACAAGGCAACAACGTTACCATTGTGCTGAGGCTCAGTAAGTATACATGATCGTTAGAAAAGCTAATAATGTTTAAATTCCAAACCTTCTCCGGAAACAAAGAACCGTAGCCTGCTAGTTTTTCTTGATTCGTTGAAGATGTTTTGTGCTTATAGATCCACATTTGACCCTATACTTTGTCAGCACCAGATGGTGTTCATAAGTTGTTTTTAATTTTCTTTTTAGTTTTCTGCAGTTAGGACACTTTTTAACAGGTGTCCTAACCCTTGTTAGCATGACTCAAGGGTAAAAATTGTTTGACATGTAAAAAAAGTTGATGATTTGCAAGATGAAAAAACAAAATGTAAAATAATGTTGGTGATTGGCAAAAATAAATAAATAAATAAAATATATAAAAAAAATGACTAAGATCAATGCTTACCGTGTTTATCGGTAAAATGATCGTCTTCGAATTGCTAATAATACGACGACTACAACCAAACATGAGTTTAAAGTGTAGAATGTAAATAAAAAAAGATAAGTTTGTTTTATTTTTATTTTTAAAAGGAAACATGTATATGGTAATTGCAATGCAAACGTAAAATGAATAATGTGACACAAAAGTTGTTGAATATAAATAAAATATACACATAAGATATGCATGATTAATTCATTATGCATGATATAAGGAGTTGTTGAGTATATGTAAAATATGAGTGAAGATTCATATAAATCATGTGTGAGTATTTAAAAAATATAAGATGCATGCAATGAAGATAAATTCCTTTTAATTAATTTTTTATATATTTTTTTTTATTGTTTATTTTTTGTTCCCCGATCCTCATGTGACTTTATACGCTTATAAGATTCAATGGATCAACGGCGATAACAATCGTTCTTTACATGATGACTCTAGTATATCTTGTTTAAACACTTTTTCCTTGAGGCCAATCAAATGTGCATTATTTAAGATGCTTACCCTTCATTTTTTTTTATACACCCATATATCTCGAGCTCGTATATATTTTCAAGCGTCAATATATTTAAGATTTTCTTTTTTTTATATTTTCACATATTTCCAATTCCAATATTTATTATCATAAAATAACATTTTAAAATACTAGAACAAATCAACCATGAAACTGAATTAATTTAGAAACAGTGTAAGGTACAACATCGAATGACAACATTGAAAAATGTACATTTGTTACATTGAAAACAAAACTAATGAGACAAGGATTACAATGTGGTGAATGTGCTTAACTTTAGTTGGAGAGATAAAAAAAAGAGCTCTTGTTGGTCATCTTCCAAGAATAATAATTGCCCCAGTTTCAAGTGCTTGATTTTTTTTATCCCTAACTTTTGCATGGATCGCTCTTCCAAGTTTTCAATCCATCGGAATGCTCTAATTTTTGCCTAGGTCGTCTTTTCAGATTTTCAACCTAGCGAGCACAATTTTCTATTTTTATTTTTTTATTTATTTTTTTTATGCATAATATTTCTTGACTGCATCTGAGGGAATTTGTCATATCGTGATTGAACCCACTCTGCCTCCTCTAGTTTTGTTTCCATCAAGACTCTAATCGAGGGAACTTCAACTTCGATGGGAAGTACCGCTTCCATTCCATACACCAACGACAAATGAGTTGCCCCTGTTGAGGTACAAACAGAGGTTCTATAGCCATGTAATGCAAAGGGAAACATTTCATGCCAATCATTATATGTCTCCACCATCTTTTGTATGATCTTCTTGATATTTTTATTTGCTGCTTCTACAGCCCCATTCATTTTCGGACGATATGGAGAAGAATTATGGTGTTGAATTTTGAAATTATCACACAACTCTTTCATCATTTTGTTATTCAGATTAGTCGCGTTATCAGTGATTATCTTATTTGGAAAGCCATATCAACAAATCAATTCTCTTTTGATGAATTTGACAACCACACTTCTCGTCACATTGGCATAAGAAGCAGCTTCAACCCATTTTGTGAAATAATCAATAGCTACTAGGATAAATCGGTGTCCATTTGAAGTCTTAGGCTCAATGAGTCAAATAACAACCATTCCCCACATTGAAAATGGTCATTGTGATGTTAAAACATTCAAAGAGGTGGGTGGTACATGTACTATATCAGCATGGATTTGACATTTATGACATTTCTTTACGTGACTAAAGCAATCGGACTCCATGGTCAACCAATAGTAGTCAGCCCTTAAGATTTTTCTTGCCATTGCGTGCCCATTTGCATGAGTTCCGAAAGAACCTTCGTGAACCTCTTGGATGATTTTCTCTGCTTCTGCTTTATCCACACATCTGAGGAGAACCATATCATGATTTCTCTTATAAAGCACATCCCCATTTAAGAAGAAGTTCATTGACAATCTCCTTAAAAATCTTTTGTCGCTCTCTGAAATACCCAATGTATATTCCTTATTCTTAACATATGATTTGATGTCATAAAACCACGGTTTGCCATCAGACTCTTCTTCTATTGATAAGCAATATGCAGGTTTTTCTCTTTGTTGAATTTTTATGACCGGCACGTCCTGATTAGTGCTTACTTTGAACATTGACGACAAAGTGGCCAAGGCGTCAGCTAATTGGTTTTCTTCTCGAGGGATGTGGTGAAAAGTGATCTTCTCGAAGTGTTCTGTCAATTCTTTGATATGGGTGTGATACGGAATCAATTTGGAATCTCGCATTTCCCACTCTCCTTTCGTTTGATGGATGACCAACAATGAGTCTCCATATACCTCAAGAAATTTTACATTTGATTTGGTAGTTGCTTCAATGCCCATAACACATGCCTCATATTCCGCAATGTTGTTTGTACAATCAAAACACAACCTAGCCGTAAATGGAGTGAACTGGTTCTCTGGAGAAATCAAAATGGCTCCAATTCCATGTTGTAACGCATTAGAGGCACCATCAAACACCAATCTCCATTTTTCTTTATCAGGTGATTCAGTCTCTTCAAATAAAGTCATTATGCCTTCATCGGGGAATTCACACTACATTGATTGATAATATTATACCGGTTGTTGGGCCAAATACTCTGCTAGTGCGCTTCCTTTGATAGATTTTTGTGTAACATATACCAAATGGTATTCTGATAACAACATCTGCCAACGGGAAATCCTTCCAGTAAGAGCAGGTTTCTCAAAGATGTACTTAATTGGGTCCATTTTAGACACCAACCAAGTTGTATGACATAACATGTATTGCCTCAAACGACGAGCAGCCCATGCTAATGCGCAACATGTTCGTTCAAGCAGTGAATATCTTGTTTCATAACTGGTGATCTTTTTGCTCAAATAATAAATAGCATGTTCTTTCATACCAGATTCATCATGCTACCCCAGTACACAACTCATTGACTCGTCAAGTACTGTTAAGTACATAATAAGTGGTTTCCCAAGAACACGAGGCACTAGGATGAGAGGTTTTGATAAGTACTGCTTAATCTGTTCGAAAGCTTTTTGACAATTCTCATTCCATTCAACATTTTGGTCTTTGTGCAACAATTTGAAAATCGGCTAGCATGTAGCGGTGATATGCGATATAAACCTTGCAATGTAATTCAATCTACCCAAAAAGCCACGAACTTCTTTTTCCGTGCGTGGAGCCGACATTTCTTGTATTGCTCCTACTTTATCTGGGTCCACTTCTATCCCTTTTTGACTAACGATAAACCCAATGGTCTGAGATATGCGATATAAACTCATTGACTAACGATATATATATAATGTCTTGAACATATGAGATAATTTTTTAGTTTTTATGGATATTCTTACAATGAAAGGATCTATTGGCTTATGTAGTGAAACTCTCGCAGGGGAGGCTCTATGGTTCTAAACACGGTTCCTAGAGCCAATAATCCTATTTTAGAATATTGTCAACAACAATAAGTAAACTATTTAAAGTGACAATAACCTCAATAGAATCAAACTCTAGGTGAGATCTTCATGCTAACCAAACAGGATGTACATCCAGAAGGCTACTACTACGCAATCTCGAAACTAAGCTTAAGTTTTGTTCAAACTCGGGTATAAGGTTCCACTCATAAGTGTGTGTCTTAAAAAAAATGTAGGTGTTGAATAAACATAATTCAATAAATCCATAATACTAACAAAACATATATACATATACAAAATAAATAGATAAATAAATAACATAAAATAAAATAAAAAATAATCTACTAGCCTAAAAGAATATTATAATGTCAACTAATACTTATTAAGAAATAAAAAACACAAAGAAAATGAAAATGAAAAACAAACAAATATAGAAAAAAGTTAAAAAATTATGCACAATTAATTTTTAGGCTTGACTCTCGAAATGTCCCCAGTGGAGTCGCCAGTTGTCGCAGCCTAAAATTTCGAGTTTTCCTCAAATTCAATGGAGTCGCCACAAAAATTTATTTTAAATTAGGGAAAATATTGGGAAACCCTTAAAAATAAAAACAAAAATAAAAAATGGTCTTTGATACCAGATTTTGAGTTCGGAGTCGATTATGGGTAGAGAAGGTATTAGCACCCTACGACATCCGTTAAAAATGGTTACCTATAATTAATTGTGCAAAATTATATCAACTTAAATATACATATTTTTGTTTATTATTAAATATGAATATAAATTATTTTTTATAAATGATTTTTTTGAGATAAAAGTGTGTTAAAAAAAAAGTAAAAAAATGTTTTTATTATTGTGTTTGACAAGAGTGTGATCTTGCTCCTACGTATCTCCTGGTGCGATGGAGAAATCAAAGCTACGTAGTTCTTGGTCGAAAATGTGAATGCGTTGATTGCTTTTAAATGAATTGTATTTTGTTACTTAAAAAAGTTAATTTTGACGAACATACAAAAGAAATTTGTTTGATTTGGATAATTATTTTAAAAATATGAGTTTTAAGACGATCGAGTTGTACAACTCGTGTCTCAAAACTCAAGGAGTAAAAAGATGTTACATCTAATTTGACCTTCTTAAGAATATTTTATTATTTTTAAAAATAGAGTTTCAAGAAGACCAAATAGTACGACTTGTGTCTTAACAATTTCAAGATAAAAAAACACATATAATTAAATTTTAAAAAAAGTTGATTTTTAATCTATTCATTTATAAAATTTAATTTTAAAGCTATCAAAATATATAATTTGTATTATGCAACTCATATATTAAAATATTATGTCATTTTTAGTAAACTTTTAATAATTTTTAATTATTAATTTGTTTATAATTTTTTTTAATTTATTAATTTATTTGTGAAGATGAGATTTAGAACCACCAAGTTGTCACAATTTGTGTTCTAATAACTCAAAAATTAAAAAGATGTCACATCTAATTAACCTTACAATATTTGATTATAGTTTTATCTTTATCCTTTTTTAAAATAAAAAAAAATATCTAATCACCCTTTCAATAATTAATATCGTTCATAAATAAAATAAATTTGGTTTAGTACTAATTAATTACCTTCATTATTATTTATAAAAATATAGTTATTTTTCATGCATTAATTTCTAATTATAAGAAAAGTACACAAGCCAACTCATAACAAGTTGGCACACAAGCAAGGCACGCATCACGAATCAAACTGGCAGGCTAGCGTAAGATAATATTTCAACACAAGAGTAGGTAAAGCGTGACATGGCATGAGTAAAAGGTTTAAATCAAAGAAAACAAAACTTTTTAAATACCATAGAAATTTTGTTTCAGATACACATTATATCAACCAAAACAACATTCATATACACAAAAAGATTTCATCTCTCAAATAAATAATCAAATATAAAGTTTGAACAACTGCGAATGAAGAAAATACATGCCTATTCAGATATGGAAGAGCGACGTTGGTGATATTGAAGACAGAGACTGTGGTGGTGCACGGTTGTGTGGAGTTGGAATGGCGGTAAAACACTCAAATCTCCTCCCTTCTTCGTTTCTGTTTGTCTCAATTTATAGGGGAAACGACTAATGTTTCCGTTCATTAGATAAATACGAGTTCTGGATTTTGTATTGTTACTCAACAAAAATTAATTGGATTTTACATTGTTTTTGTAACAATTTTAAGCAAATTATGATTTTAGGAAAGAATTTTTTTTTTCTGGTTTTGTCTTACAAGTAATATCTTTATTAAGTTACAGAGTAAATCAAATTAGTAAAATAACCCGTTTATAACAGGATCTTAACAAGACAAAAAAGATAAAAGAGTAACATATATGCAAGGAAACGTGTTTACAGAGAAAAAAATTGTTTTGGTGTTTGACACCTGAAAGAGGCGTAGAGTGAAGAAGAAGAAGGGTTGGCTGACAATAAAGACAGTTTGTGGATTAGCAATCCAAATAATGAAAAGTAAAAACAAAATTCGAATTGTGTTGTTTTATTTTTGTTTTAAATTTGGTATATATTTAAATTTGAATGGTAAAATACTAAATTTTTTAAATTTCCGATAACAACTGTAAAATATTTATTAAATATGTTATTATTATTATTATTATTATTATTATTATTATTCAAATAATTTTTTATTAGTCGGACAAAATTGAAGTACTACAAGAATAATAGAAGAAATAGAGAGAAAATTAAGAATCAGAGAAAGAAAATAGAGATGAGTGTGAGTGGAAAAAAAAAAGAGAAAATACCATACTTTTGTTGGGCATGACGAGAATGGGCCACCACACACTGCTTAAAAGATACTTCAATCTACGTGACTCCTTTCTATCTAGTTCTCTTAACAAATATTCCTTCAACTCTTCCATTCTTGCTTGATCTTTTCCTATTTCAACTATATCATCCACATAGACAATTAGTAACTCCCCTTGACCCAGAATGATAACTTAATGAATAATTTACTATCACCACCTTGACTATGCTTCTACCTAGCCTTCACCACAGTAGTTGTTGGGTGGGCTCACTCCCCAAGTGGAACCCACCAATTTTACTAGTATTATTACTATTATTGAAATAAAAAGAAAAAGAAAAAAAAAGATTTTAATGGGCTTGACCCACTTGAAGGTAATAAAAGGGATTTAGAAATCCCTAAGAATACATACAGAAAGACAACAGAAGAAGAACGGTTGTCAGAGAAGAAAAATAAGGGTTTGGTTCTAGTGGTGGTAACAGGTGTGTAGCAAACTTGCTCCGTTTGATCTACAAATTTAGTATGTTATTCCTACCACTGAGTTTGTTATTTTAATATATAATTTGAGTAGTTTTATCTTTTCTGAGAGTTACTTAGGCATACCCACTTTAGTGGAAGGTTGTTATAAGGTTGTTATAGGGTTGTTATTGTTGATTGATATTCCCTATTGTTATTAGGAAGACTCTTAGTGTACCCATTAATTATTATAGTGGAAGTTTTACTGGACTAGGTCCCGTGGTTTTTATTCTCTCAATTTGAGGGAAGTTTTCCACATTAAAAATTGCGTTTGTCTCATATTTAATTTTCTGCCAATTATTATTGCTATTGGAGTTGTATTTTCTGTCTGGCCATTTATTTGCACAGGTGGGGGAAAAAATATTCCGCATTATTGAGATAATTATCGCTAATTATCTCTGGTTTTTTCCCAACAAAGTGGTATCTAGAGCTCGATTATTTGATTTGTGCATTTAAATGGAGGAGGAAAATAAAGGTCCCAATATGATTAAAAGAGTTGTATGAACGAAAGAATATGCAAAATAAAACATTCTTGATTCGGAACCTGGTGAATATGAAATACAAAGATGGGGATTCAATGGCAGAGCATATGAGTATTTTTCAGAATACAGTGAATCAGTTGACAACTGCAGAAATTAAATTAGATGATCAGTTGCAAGCGTTGTTATTGTTGAGTTCCTTGCCTGATAATTGGGAAGTTATTGTTGTGACGTTGACCAATTCAGTTCCAAGTGGAAAGTTGAAAATGTCAACAGTTAAAGAGAGCATGTTGAATGAAAAAGCTCGAAGAAAGGAACGTGGTTTGATTGGTTCTTCCTCAAAGTCAGAAGCACTAGTTACAGAGTCACGGGGAGAAGTCAATCTAGAAACTTCCATAGACGCGACAACTCTGAAAGTCGTAGCAAGTCAAGAAGCAAGTCGAGGACTAGAAAAGAAGTGATATGCTATCATTGTGGCAAAGCGGGTCACATAAAAAGAAATTGCAGGTTCCTTAAGAGAGATCAATCAAAGGAAATAGATGAAGACAAAGAGAAGAAAAATGATAAAGATACAACA
>NC_021161.2:36624268-36625688 GCF_000331145.2 Cicer arietinum
ATTAATGATAGAATCAGATGTATGCTCTCTCATGCAAAATTATCGAAATCCTTTTGGGGTGAAGCAATGAAAACTGCTGTGGATTTGATCAATCTTTCTCCTTCTATTCCACTTGATGGTGATGTTCCAAATAGAGTGTGGACAGGGAAAGATGTCTCTTACCGTCATTTGAGAGTTTTTGGTTGCAGATGTTTTGTTGACGTTCCAAGAGATGAGAGGTCCAAGCTTGATAGTAAATCCAAACAGTGTATATTCGTCGGTTATGGTGATGAAGAATTTGGTTATAGATTGTGGGATTCGGTTGACAAGAAAACTATCAGAAGCCGAGATGTGATATTTCTTGAAGACCAGGCTATTGAAGATTTTGATAAAGCTGAAAAATAGAAACCAAATTCCAGAAGTTACATTGAAAATGTTGCACCTAAGCCCCCTGCAGAAACCTTTGTTGATGGGGGAGATATACAGGTAGATAATGAGAATGTAACTGATGATCATGTGCCTCACCATGATGAGCATGTTCCAGTTGAGCCACCAGCCGAGTTTGAGTTGAGAAGATATACTAGAGAACGTCAACCTTCTCAAAGATATCCTCCACATGAGTATGTGATGATCATTGATAGTGGAGAGCCAGAGTATTATCAAGAAGCTATTACAAATGTTGATAAAGAAAAGTGGTTAAAGGCCATGCAAGAAGAGATGAATTCCTTGCATGAGAATCACACATTTGATTTGGTAAAGTTGCCTAATGGTAGAAAAGCACTCAAGAACAAATGGGTATACAAGATAAAGACAGAAGAGAATAGTTCTCAACCAAGATACAAAGCAAGATTGGTTGTGAAAGGTTTTAATCAGAGAAAATGTATTGACTTTGATGAAATTTTTTCACTTGTGGTGAAGATGTCCTCTATCCGAGTTGTGCTTGGGTTAGCAGCTAGTTTGAACCTAGAAGTTGAACAACTTGATGTGAAAATTGCATTCCTTCATGGTGATTTGGAGGAAGAGATCTATATGGAGCAACCAGAGGGTTTCGAAGTCAAAGGTAAAGAGCATCTTGTGTGCAAATTAAAGAAAAGCTTGTATGGGCTCAAGCAAGCACCTCGACAATGGTACAAGAAATTTGATTCTTTCCTGGAGAAACATGGGTATGGTAAAACTACTTCTGACCATTATGTGTTTGTCAAGAAATTCTCTGATGGTGATTGTATTATTCTCTTGTTATATGTGGATGACATGTTGATTGTTGGTCATGAAACTAAGAAGATTCAATCTTTAAAGAAAGATTTGAACAAGTCTTTTGCAATGAAAGACTTAGGTCCTGCAAAGCAAATTCTGGGTATGAGAATTACTCGTGACAGGAAGAATAATAAATTGTGGTTGTCTCAACACAATTATATTGAGAAAGTGTTAGAGAGGTTTAACA
>NC_021161.2:36625942-36654469 GCF_000331145.2 Cicer arietinum
CTACTTCTGGTTATATGATGACTTTTGCAGGGGGAGCTGTGTCTTGGCAATCAAGACTACAAAAGTGTGTTGCTTTGTCCACTACTGAAGCTGAGTACATTGCAGCAACTGAAGCTTCCAAAGAACTCTTGTGGATGAAGAAATTCCTACATGAGTTAGGCCTCAAGCAAGATAAGTTTGTGTTATTCTGTGACAGTCAGAGTGCGATCCATCTCAGCAAGAATCCGACTTTTCATGCAAAGTTGAAGCATATTGAAGTGCGATATCCTTGGATACGAGATGCACTGGAAATGAAGTCATTTTTAATTGAGAAGATTCATACTGATGAGAATGGTTCAGATATGATGACGAAGACCTTGCCTGTGTCGAAGATGATATGTTGCAGAAAGAAAGCTGGCATGGTTGAGCAGTACCTTCCCACTTGAGTCGTGAGGGGGAGATTTGTTGGGTGGGCTCACTCCCCAAGTGGAACCCACCAATTTTACTAGTATTATTATTATTATTGAAATAAAAAAAAATAAAAAAAAAGGATTTTAATGGACTTGGCCCACTTGAAAGGTAATAAAAGGGATTTAGAAATCCCTAAGAATACATACAGAAAGACAACGGAAGAAGAACGGTTGCCAGAGAAGAAAAATAAGGGTTTGGTTCCAGTGGTGGTAACAGGTGTGTAGCAAACTTGCTCCGTTTGATCTACAAATTTAGTATGTTATTCCTACCACTGAGTTTGTTATTTTAATATATAATTTGAGTAGTTTTATCTTCTCTGAGAGTTACTTTGGCATACCCACTTTAGTGGAAGGTTGTTATAAGGTTGTTATAGGGTTGTTATTGTTGATTGATATTCTCTATTGTTATTAGGAAGACTCTTAGTGTATCCATTAATTATTATAGTGGAAGTTTTACTGGACTAGGTCCCGTGGTTTTTATTCTCTCAATTTGAGGGAAGTTTTCCACGTTAAAAATTGTGTTTGTCTCATTTAATTTTCTGCCAATTATTATTGCTCTTGGAATTGTATTTTCTGTCTCTTTAACTTTTTATGACACTTGTTAGCGTGACTCTTAAAGTATTTTAGATAGAATTAGAGAGATTAAAGAGCATTCTATGTCCAAATTCTCAAGTATTCCAATTTTTATTAAGGGAAACTTTGTCATTAGTTGGGTTGTGAGAGATAGAATTCACCATTCCACCAGATAGCTTAAACAATAGGATTGCATGCAAGGAAATTATCCACTCTTCCATTGACCACTAGAGTAATAGAAGAAATAGAGAGAAAATTAAGAATCATAATAAGGAGAAAGAAAATAGAGATGAGTGTGAGTGGTAAAAAAAAAAGAGGTTTATCATGGAGAAGAAAAGGAAAATGAAAATGAGTTTGAAGATATTAGGGTTCCCCATGAAAGAAGGAGTTGGAGTCGTAATCATGAATGAAGATTTTTGAATATGAAGCATCGTAGAGAAAAGAAATTTAAAATTAAGCTAAGGTTCAAGGGAAGAAGATGAAGCTAGGAGTAACCTTTCTATTATTAAAGAATCAAGGTAACATAGAAAATCCTTTTAAAACTTCTCTTAGGTGTGTTTAGAGATCTTGATTATATGTTGCTAAGAAATGTGAAGTAGCAATGTTGATTTACAAGAAATGGGGGGTCGAATGGAAAATGCATGCATTTAAAATTTCCTGTTGTAAACTTAAGAATATAACTCAAGATTGATTTTAGTTGTGAAAACAGAAAACGGAGAACATTCTTAGTTTTAACCAAAAAACGGAGAACGTTCTTGGTTTTAACCAGAAAATGAAGAACGTTCTTCGTTAGTTAAAATTAGTAATTCAATTTATATATTTAACTTGATAATCAATTAGACTGAAAGTAAATAGATAAGGGAATAGATACCACACCAGGATATATCTTGGTTCACCCAACTCAGGTTACGTCCAATCCTCACAAATGTAAGATTTTCCACTAAGTGTTCAAAATAAAGAACCTTCTTGGTTTTACTGCACCTAGCTCAGATCAACCTTGATTTGTTTAAAGTTAAAATATTTCCACCCATAAAGGAGTTCAATCAGGTCATATGTCAACTTTGATATGATTTCTTACAATCTACCCAAACTATACTAAACTCTTATAGTTTGAGTTTTACAATAATGATGAGATTGTTTTGTTAGAATCTGAGATGTCTCAACTCTTGTTTGAGATATGATTCTTTGACATTGAATAAGACGAGAAAGATTCTAGGAATCAAATGGGAAAAATCAGAATTGATTCAATGTATGTGAATGAGAGAAATTCAAGTATGATTGAAATGAGTAGTGAATTGCTTAGTACTTGAAGCTCTGATTTTTCCTTGAGTCTTGCCCTACTTTTATAGGCATTTTAGAGCATTTAATAATGATCAAAAGAGTTATTGGTAGTGTTCTGACAGTTTTGACCAAATACCAGATTTTATGATTAAAAAATGTTCAAGTCTTTGAACACTTTTGAGTTATGTTTGACTGGTCTGGATATTTTTATTCTTGGACAGCTATGATCTTGTTTAATGATCCTTTAAACTTCAGATATATTTATTTATGCCATTGATTTGATCTAGAGTTCTGATTCTGTCAAAATAGCTTAGAGAATGATGATGAACTTTTGCAGAATGTTTATTGAAAATTCTAGAGATTGATGATCAATCTGGACACTTAGTCTTGAACATCCTAGAGATTGATAATCAATCTAGAGACTGATCTGATCATTCTGGAGATAGTTATTAATCATTCTGGAGAAGGATGTTTGCTGCTGAAGATCAAGTGTAACAAGTTGAAGAATGTTTATCAATCTGGAGACTGATGTTACACTACTGGAGAATGATCATTTGACACTTTTGCTTTGAGTTGTGCCTTTGATCCTTTAATCTTTTTGACTGATTCTTTTGCCCATATGAGAGTTGTACAATCCTATTATATGAACTAGAAATCCATTCGCGATTTGCAAGAGCTATCCTTGCATTAAAAACTGATTTGATCTTGCTTGTTAGTTCTTGATGGTTAGCTTTTGCCTTTGTAAATCTTTTGGAGTATATCTTTCTGGTATGATCTTTATGTACCTACTTCTGGTACCTTCGTAATAGGGAATGGTTTATAACCAAACCATAAATGTTCTTGTCGATTGCAAGCCATCAACTTTGGGGATTAATCTTGCTTTTTATTCTTGATGCATTGTTTTGCTTTTGTTGATCATTTTCTCTTGAATCTTCCCATAATTATCTTGAGTATATAATTATGATCCTTTGTAGTAAATACTGGAAATTTGCAATGTAAATTGATGTACTTTCATTGCCCAGATCGATCTTAAACTAAAGAAGACTTTGTTCTTTATAAACCAGAATGTTCTTGGATTAATGTTGTCAAAACCAAAACGTTCTTGAATTTAAAGCTATGAAAGGGAAAACATTCTCCGTTTTTCCAGACTTCAGTTTTAATAACCAGAACATTCTTCGTTTTTCAGAATGTTGTCCAGAATGATCAGAATGTTGTCAAGAATGTTCTTCGTTCTTGACAGTCAAGCTTGAGAATGTTCAAATCTGTTTGGTCTTGCTAACTTTTGATCTTCTTTCTTTGTGATTCGAGTAATTTCTTTGAATCTAGTCATCTTAGTTTGTTCCTTGTCAAGTGTTGATGATATAGATGTAAAATCCAGAGGCTAAAACTTCTTTTAATTAGTGGAGATTAATTGATCTTGAAGCTGACTTGACCATTCTTGTAACTAGAGAATATTCTCCGTTTTTCCAGAATTTGTCAAAAATGTTCTCCGTTCTTGTTTGTTCAAATTTTTCTTTTCATGCATATTTATTCTTGCTCTACTTGGATCCTATCTTTGATTAATATACTCAAAAACACATGTTAAATATCAAAACACTTAGAATCATAATTATAAGTGTTAATTAACGTTTGTTTAGTTATCATCAAAACATTAATTTGGAATTTTGTCTCAACAAAATGTTCATGATTTTCATGTTTGGGTATTGTGATAATCCTATTTGATTTGATATTATTGATTATTAAGAATGAATTTTAGGTGTTTGTGTTAACTACTATGAAGAGTTATTGTTTTATTATGATTGTTAGGTGTTGTGGTTGAATTGATGATGAGATGATAATTGTTTAGTTATGATCATTAATTGGTTTTTATAGTGAGTTTGAATGTTATTTGCTTAGTAGAGTAGATGAACTTGAGAATAAAAAGTTTCAAATGAAAATAATATACAGTTATCCTTGAATCCGTATAGGGTATACCTTTGATATTTTGTTCATAATTTTCTCCATGGATAATGTTTTGAGCTGATTTCTATCCTATTAAAATCTAGACTTAATTATCTTCAAAATAGGCACTGATATATTTCACTAAATTTTATTGAGAATTAATAGAGAAAATTGAGTTACAAGATGGAAAAAATTTGTTGTTCCATTTTTGTATCTATATACCATATTTTATTAAACTGTACTAATTGAATACCTATCATACAGAATAAAAACTATACTTATAAATAAGAAATATTAAGCTTTCAAAAGATTTTCGTTTACTCAAATCCTACATTGTTTGATAGTGTAATTATATTGCCAAAATTGAAGTATATTATGCAAAAAAAAATTACGACAAAAAGGAGTTAAAAGGAGTTAAAATGAGTGTAATATAGGAGCTATAGGAGTCAAAACCCAAATCAAATGGGTTTAAAAGATTACACTTAGTAATTTGTTACTATACAAATTTATAAGTTTATATTGATTTTACAAACTATATGATTTTATCAAACATTAAAATGGATCAATTGTATCGTAAACATAGTTGTTATGTCATAAACAATGGTGGATCTTTTCAGAAGCAGGAAGATGCCACAACATCCTATATGTAAAATACACATTTTTGATGAAGACAAAGACCAAGGAAAGTGATCAAGTTGCAAACTCAAAAAGAAGTCAAACATCAAAGACAAATATGGTCAAATATGCTAGAAGTTTTATAATGTAAAGGTACATGATGCAATCTAATATTCATATATTTCAAATGCACATGAGAACCTTTCATTTTAGCATATGCATCAAAAGGATTTTCAAAAAGTAAAAATATATAAATAATGTTTGAAAATAATATTTTTGGCAAAATACATAAGTGTATTCGAATACAACATCTTGTATTCGAATACAAAGCAAGTCTGAAGTAAAAATCTCAAAGTTGTATTCGACTACGACTATGTGTAGTCGAATACAAAGTAAGTCAGTGGAAAATTTTCACAAATCTGTATTCGACTACACACATGTGTATTCGAATACAAAGTGTAATTTTTGAATATTTTGAACGTTACAAAGAGGTGTATTCGAATACACACATCCTGTATTCGAATACAACTGGAAGCAATACAATTTTTCAGATCTGGAATGGCTCCAAATCATTGTATTCTTTCATCAAACCTCTTGGATCAATGGCCACGAATCTAAAGAGATGTTTATGGAGTATAAATACCTCATAACTTCATATCAAACATCAATCAATCCTACAACCAAACCTTGAACTAACTTTCTAAAATGATTTGAGTTTTTCAAAGTTTCACTTTTATATTTCAAGTACAGATTTTACATTTTCATATCATTGAGAAAAGTTCTCTAGTGTACTTGAAATTATATTGGATTGTTATCATTGTACATCAACTATTATATCATATTGATCTAAGTCAAAATTCATATTGCTAAACCATTCAAGTATTGTAAATTGAAGAAAGTGGTGTACTTTCTTCAAGTGTTGTAAATTGAGGAAAGTGGTGTTCTTTCTTCAAGTTTTGTAAACTAAGATAGTGGTGTGCTATCTTAGGGTGATTGTTAGGAGTTTGTAAGAAAGGTCCTAGGGTGGGACTTGTACTTATTCTAACAATAGTGGAAAATCTCTTGTGGTGTGCAAGAGGACTGGATGTACCCTTGGTGATAAGGGGAACCAAGATAATATCTTTGTGTTCTTTATTTTTCTGTCATTTATCTTTTTCATACATTATCTTAAATCAGAAAAATCAAACACTAAATCTCTAAAAACCAGAAAATTTCTAAAACACCTAATTCACCCCCACTCTTAGGCGCACTTCTGTACTTACAATTGGCATCAGAGCAGGTTAAGGTAACTTATTCCTCGATCAATTACTCATGGCTTCCGCACAACCTGTTTTTAGAGACGGTGGTAGCAGTACCAAGCCACCATGTTTTGTTGGAGAGCACTACGATTTTTGGAAAATCCGTATGCAAGCATATCTCGAAGCACAAGGCGACGACATATGGGATGCAGTTGAAAATGGTCCTCACATTCCAAAAACTGTCATCAATAACAAAGAAGAAATAAAAATAAAAAATTCTTGGACGGATGAGGATAAGAGAAAAGTGCTTTTCGATAAAAAGGCTAAGAACATATTACAATCTGCACTAGGAATGGATGAGTTTTTCCGCATATCTCACTGTAAAACAGCAAAAGAAATATGGGATACGTTGGAAGTAACTCACGAAGGCACCATTGAGGTAAAGAGGTCTAAACTCAACACACTATCACAAGAATATGAGTTATTTCGAATGCAACCCGGAGAATCTATTCTAGACTTACAGAAAAGGTTCTCCCACTTAACCAATCATTTGACAGCACTCGGAAAAATCTTCACCAATGATGAACTAAATCTAAAAGTACTGAGATCATTGACAAGGCCCTGGCAACCAAAAGTTACAGCAATATCCGAAAAGAAAAGCCTATCCAAAATGTCTCTTTTTGCACTTTTTGGAAAACTTCAAGAGCATGAAATCGAACTTGGAAGGTTAGAACAAAATGAAAGTCTAGAAAAGAAGACCAAAAACATTGCTCTAAAGACCGAATCAAGAGAACAAATAAAAGACAAAAATTCAGATGAAGATGAAAATATTACGTTCCTTGTTAAGAAATTTGGTAAGTTTCTTACTAAGAAGAATGCCATCAAAAAGAGAGACTTCAAGAAGGCATACATAGCTTGGAAAGACAACGAAGTAAGTTCATCTTCAGAAACAAAAAGTGAAGAATGCGCCAATGTCGCATTAATGGCATCACATCAATCAAATGATGAAGAAGAGGTTAGTAATATAGACTCTCCTCATTATAATAAGACTAATAATGAATTAATTATAGAATACAATGATGCTCAAAACGCAATAAAGGAATTACTTATTGAATGTAAAAATCTGTGTAAACTAGTATCAACACAAAAGAAACAAATCTCAAGTTTACAAGAAAAAGTTGATATTATGGAGAAAAATTCTGAAAAACTAAAACAGAATTTTGCATGCAATAAATGTGACTCCCTCACTTTCAAAATTGATCAATTAAATAGGATAATTAAACGATACGAGAAAGAACAATTAGGATTGGAAAATGTTTTAAATATGCAAAGATACTCAAATGACAAAAGTGGTCTTGGATATTCAAAATTTGATAAACCAAATTTGAACAAAACTATTTTTGTTAAAGCAAGTAGTCAATCTAATCAAGAAAAGATTATAGTTATGAAAAAGGATGATCTTTATAATAAGAAAATTATTCAAAATAAATCTCATACATATGCTACTAATAGTAGATTTAATCCTACTTGTTCTTATTGTGGTCTTCATGGTCATACACCTAATACATGTCATATTAGAAACATTAGTGTTCCAAGAGGGCATTACATATGGGTAAAGAAAGGTACTAATACAAGGTATTGATATCTTGTAATTGTACCTAATAAAGTTTGATTTCAATTTTGTAGGTATGCAAACAAGAGACTTCAAACATGTGGTACTTAGATAGTGGCTGCTCCAAACACATGACGGGTGATATAACAAAATTTTCAGCTTTAACACTCGAGTCAAAGGGACATGTAGTATATGGAGACAACAACAAAGGAAAAATTTTAGGCATTGGAAAAGTTGGTACAGCACCATCTCCCTCAATTGAAGATGTCTTATATGTTGAAGGTCTAAAACATAATCTCATAAGCATCAGCCAGCTTTGTGACAAAGGATACAAGATAGTTTTTAATAAAGATGAGTGCGTCATCCAAAATGAAGCTACAAATGAAACTCAGTTTGTTGGTAAGCGTTTCAAAAACATTTTCATACTTAATTTTGAAGATTTATCCTTGAAAATGAAATGTCTTTTGGTAAGCGACAATAATGATGCTTGGCTATGGCATAAGAGATTTGCTCATATTCACATGGATCATTTAAACAAATTGGTCAAGCATGATCTTGTTGTAGGCTTACCAAAAATAAAATTTATAAAGGATAAATTATGTGACGCTTGTCAAAAGGGCAAACAAACAAAAAGTTCTTTCAAACCTAAAAATGTCATTTCAACTTCTAGACCACTACAATTGATACATATGGATTTGTTTGGTCCATCAAGAACCAAAAGTCTTGGTGGAAACTCATATGGACTAGTTATTGTTGATGATTACTCAAGGTTCACTTGGAAAACAATGCAATTTTTCAATTCTGAAATGGTTCCGAATCATTACATTTCTTTATCAAACCTCTTGGATCAATGGCCACGAATCTAAAGAGATGTTTATGGAGTATAAATACCCCATAACTTCAGATCAAACATCAATCAATCCTACAACCAAACCTTGAACAAACTTTCTAAAATGATTTGAGTTTTTCAAAGTTTCACTTTTATATTTCAAGTACAGATTTTACATTTTCATATCATTGAGAAAAGTTCTCTAGTGTACTTGAAATTATATTGGATTGTTATCATTGTACATCAACTATTATATCATATTGATCTAAGTCAAAATTCATATTGCTAAACCATTCAAGTAATGTAAATTGAAGAAAGTGGTGTACTTTCTTCAAGTATTGTAAATTGAGGAAAGTGGTGTTCTTTCTTCAAGTTTTGTAAACTAAGATAGTGGTGTGCTATCTTAGGGTGATTGTTAGGAGTTTGTAACAAAGGTCCTAGGGTGGGACTTGTACTTATTCTAACAATAGTGGAAAATCTCTTGTGGTGTGCAAGAGGACTGGATGTACCCTTGGTGATAAGGGGAACCAGGATAATATCTTTGTGTTCTTTATTTTTTTGTCATTTATCTTTTTCATACACTATCTTAAATCAGAAAAATCAAACACTAAATCTCTAAAAACAAGAAAATTTCTAAAACACCTAATTCACCCCCACTCTTAGGCGCACTTCTGTACTTACACTATATTTTTAAGTTTTTTTATAAACAAATGATAAATTATTAATAAGTTATTAAAATATCCCCAAACAATAATAATAGATTATTAATAAGTTATTCAAAAACTGATGTGGCATCTCTCATCTCTGCCTCTCTCATTTATTGTTTTCCTTCTCTTCTCTTATTTTTCAGCTCAAATTGCTCTCCCTCTCTCCTCTCGCATTTTTTATTGGAAAAAAATAGGAATATCCGATACTTAAAGAATATATATATATATATAAGGAATAGTATTTAACTTTCTAACTAGACTTTCTTTACTCTATTTGAATGATAACAATAAATAACTTATTAGAATTAAAATTTGAAATTCAAATTTTTCATAAAATTCAACTATTCCTTGCGACTAGTCGTCGTTGCTTTTTGCTCTTTATTCTCATATTATATCAATTTGCTTCATATATTTGTCATGTTCTTACTATTTTTCACTTCTTACCTAAGTAATTTTTCTCTATAAATAGAGTAAAAAAAATCAATGGTTCTTGTCAGTAAATAATCTTCTTATTATCTTTACCACAATGTAATGGAGATTATTCAATGGTTCTTAAATCATAACAAAAACGCAGATATTATATTAGAAATCACACAATTGAAGAGATAAACAATAAACAAGGTAAATATTTATTAGAATTTATACTGATAAAATATAATAAAATTAATACAACGAGCTCTATATATTGATAAACTACCTAATTCGAATGATAAACTAATACATTTCGAACAGACAAATTCTAACACCTTACATCTAGTGGCTTATATTGTTTGAAAGAATTAAGACTAGAGACATAAGAGGTTATTTCAGTATAAATTACAAAGAAATAATATTTTTTTTTAAATTGAGGTATAGTTTTTTGAGATGATTTTTCATTCTTAGCACACCAACATGACTTAGAAAAATCTGTGATTATTTTTGAAGTAATAATATCAATTATAAGGAAAGAGGTTTGAATTATAATAGCCCCTTTTTAAGAATTCTTGTTTAAAAACTGAATTATTTACCTCAAGATTGATATTGGTTACAAACAAAGAACGTTCTTGGTTAGTGGGAAAACAACAATATCAATTTATCAATATAAAAATTGATTGTAAGACAAATAATAAATAGATATAGGGATAGAGAGATCACACAAACATATATCATAGTTCATCCAACACGGATTACGTTCAGTCCTCACAAATGTGAGATTTTCCACTAAGTGCTCAAAACAAGAATGTTCTTGGTTTTTAAATAGTTTTTCACATATCAGTCTTGAACTATTACACGGTTCTATCTTTCTAACTAGAAAGGATTTCCACATGTTATCTTTCATTATTTCATAAATGATTTTACAAGCTACCTTTTAAATCATATGATTTTTCACACTACTCAAGCTATGTTAACAATATAGTCTTGAGTTACAAAGTAATGATTTTGAGAATGTTAGAATCTGGGTATTGCTCAACTCTTGTTTTAGAAATAGATTCTATATCTTAGAACTCAGTAATCACTGATTCTAATATCACACTAAGAACTAGAACTGCAACTTATAATGATTTTGTGAAGCTCGAGTATGATTGACGTTTTCCTTGGCACTTTGAGTTCTGGTTTGTTCCTCATCGTGAAGCTTTACTTATAGGCTTTAATAGATCTTATGGCAGCTCATTTAACAGTTGGAAGTAGGCCAACTGTCATGATAAGATCAACCATAAAGCAAGCAAGATTGTTCTTGCTGAAACCAAGAATGTCCTTGTGATCCAAGAATTTTCTTTGAATTGGTTTAGGATGAGCTGACTTATATTTGTGATTTTGACAGTTGTTTGAAATGATTACAAGCTTTGAATCACGTGCGCATGTCTATTTGAAGGTGCAACAACAGTGTCATTTTACAGCCTGTCAGTTGTACTTGCACTTGCTTGACTTGGAGAATGATTTTGCTTTATGCATTTTATGAAGGAAGGTGTTGAGCCTTCGAATTGGAATAATTCTTGCTTAGATTGATCCTTGTATATTTATGACAAAGATACGAAATTGGATAACACTTCCTAGATCTAATCTTTTATATAAAAAATTGATCATTCTTGTTTATGGCCGATTTGGAGAACAATCTTCATTTTGCCAAAATCTGTCAAGAACGTTTTTCGTTTTACTGATTTTGCTCTCTTGATTTTAATAAGATCAAATTTGTAATGTTTGGTATCAATCTTATTTTAACACACTCAAATACACATGTTAAATACCAAAACACTTAGAATCATAATTAGAAGTCTTAATTAACCTTTTGTTTAATTATCATCAAAACATTAATTTGGGATTTTGTCTCAACAATCTCTCTCTTTTAGATGATGATAAAATATGTTAATTTAGATTTTAATTTTGATTATAATAATAATTCAGAGAGCTTTTCAGTAAAAATTCCCCCTCAAATATGTGCTAATCATTTGAACCAAATAATAATTTTTCATTAATATAACAATAAAGTTATTGATCATTACAAGGTGGTTCAAAACAAAAAAAATATAGAACTAGTCATATTTAAAAAGCTTCTGATTCTTACATAAAATCTAAATAACTTCTCCCCCTTTGTCATGGAAAAAAGGAATAGTAGAGTTAATCTAAAGCTAAATCAGAAAGACAATGAATGTGAAGACCCCTTAGATGATGGAGACAGGAACAACTGAGGTATGTTTGGAAAAGTTGGAGGAGGATTAGGCATGTAAGGCTCAAGTTCGAGCTTGGGAGCAAGCTGGGTAGCCATCCAGTCCTGCAGAATAGCTTGCTCTTTTTCTTGATGAGTTTGCCTAGCTATGATGGTTTGAAGGGCAACAAAGATTCTAGGGATTTCCTTATATGTTTTAGATGTTTCTCTTTCCATTTTGGTACTTTTAGAAGGACGTTGTTCATCATCAGTTGGAGTGGAGAGGTGAGTATTTTGGGATGGAGAAGTAGTGGTACAAAATGTGGATAGGGTTGAAGTAAAAATATCAATTATAAGGAAGGGGGTATGAATTATAATTGTCCCTTTTTAAAAATTATGTTTTTAAAAATAAGATTTCAACCCAAGATTGATCTTGGCAGTGATGATGATCGATCTTGGTTTTGTAAAAGATCAATCTTGGTTTGCTATAAAAATAGTAAAATCAATTTTATCAAAATATGATTTGTTTCAGCATAAAATAAACAAGGATAGAGATATGGAGATTACGTAGGTATTTTATCCTGGTTCACCCAAACACGGGTTACGTCCAGTCCTCACAAGAGTGAGATTTTCCACTATGTGCTCAAGGGCAAGATTGTTCTTGGTTATTACACTTTTTTCATAGATCAATCTTGATCTTTACATGATTCCTACCCTTCTACCTAGAAAGGATTTCTTCAGTTCTACCTTACTGTTTTGGAAATGCTTTAATAAGTTACCTTTCAAAACATAAAAGGATTTTTGCAATTTTACTCAAGATTTGACAAAATAACCTTGAGTTACAAAGTGGAGGATTTGAGACTATTTAGAATCTGGATATTTACTCAACTCTTGTTTGAGAAATATATTCTGTAAATAGAGTTCAGTTGTGAATGATTCTTACACAACACAAAGATTAAAAAAGAAACAGCAAACTGTAGGAAAGATATAGAGACACTTGAGTATGATTAAAATGATTGATCTTTGCTTGGCGCTTTTTGTTGTATTTTGTTCTTCATCTTGAAGCTGCATTTATAGACTTCAAGAATGCTTGGGACAGCTCATATGGCCGTTGAAATAGGGCCAGCTGTCATGAAAAAGTTGTTGGATAAAGTCTGCCAAAAACAAGAGTGATCACAGCTGCATCCAAGATCGATCTTGAGAACCAAGATTGATCTTCGAATTTGTGATGATTTGTTCTGTACTTTGTGATTGTTGTCAGTTGACTGAGATGACTTCTTGCATGCAGGTCAGGATTGAAGTACAACTTAGGTGTACTTTACAGCCTGTAAACTTGTACTTGTAAATGCCTCATTTGAAGAATAATCTTGTATTTTGCCTTTACTGAATCATGTCTTTGATTCTTCAAATTTTGGAACAAATGTGACTCAGATTGATCCTTTTCTGATTCTATATGAGAATATAAGATGAATGATGTTTCCAGGATTGATCTTTTTACAAGGAACATGAGTATCCTTGTTTAAGCCCACTTTTTATTATAGAGTTTTTGAATTTTCAAAGGAATCAAGGGTTGATTTTGGAAGAAGAAGGTCTGGAGGAGGGTTGTGGTTACTAGTTTGGAAGTTTTTGTTGGTTTTGGGTTTTGAATTTTAAGTTTTTAGTGCAAAACATTCTTCAGTTGGGAGTTTGGACGAAGAACGTTCTTGAGTTGAACTTTTCTTTGTTAATTTTTTAAGGTTTTTTACTTTTTTAGAGACTAAAAACTAAGAGAGTGTTAAAGACGAGTTGGATTTAGGAACCATTGGTTTACTTTTAGAAGGTGTGGTTTTGGAAGAAATCACTTTTGAAGAAGATTTTAGGGAATTTGAAATTTCTGGGGGTTTTGAAATTTCTAGGGATTTTTGTTTGGAGGGTTGTGATGTAGGAACGGTTTGTGGTTTGGGAATTTGTAGTTGTGGTGAGGGTTCAGAATCATCATCAGACATTGTATAGATTGTTGTGTCTATATTTTTAGTTTTTGAAGTACCAATACTTGACAGAACACGCATTGATCTTCGTTTGGAAGATGAAAATGTGGAACTAGGGTTAAGGAATTACGAAGATGGGGTGCAACTCGACTGATTGAAGGAAAATGGCATTGATACAATGGAGGAAGAATGGTTGCAAGAGGCTATAGTGTGATCGGTGGGAGACTAGATTCCAGTGATGAAGACATCTAATCAAAGAATGATCTTTCTGTAGATGAATGTGGAGGTGCTGGTCTTAGTGGAGGTGATGGTAAACGAACTTGAGATGGTGAAGGAGATGATGATGGTGTTGGTGAACTAGGGTTCTTGCATGCTGTTGTTTTGGTGTGAGCCTTTTCTGAAAAGAAAAAAAAAAAGAGAGTTACTGATGAAGGGGACAAGAAGATGAACTTTTTTAGAAAAAAAGGATGAAGTTGTTGTTTAGTGAAGATAGATGAACGGTTTTGAGTTTTTTCAGTTGATTTGTGAGTGGAGAGAGTGCCACGTGTGTCATTAGATGGATTGGTCAGTTGAGTATTGGGAAGGAGAAAAGTGAAATGATGTGGCTGGACAAGCATGGGTAGCCATTACCTTTTGTAAAGTAGTAGATGTTTTAGTTGAAAAGCTGATTTTGAAATTTATTCATGATGAAAAACGAAGGTCGTTCTTTAGCTATTTGTGGCAAATATGCTCAAAACGGAGAACGTTCTCCGTTATGACTAGGATGTTCTGGTTTCAATTTTAACGATATTGAGCAGGATTTTTACTGATTTTAATCGTTCTTTGATCGAATTGAAGCTTTCTTCAACAAGAGGCTTTGTAAAAATGTCAGCTAAATGATCTTTGTATCAACAAAGATTAATTCAATTTCCTTTTTATTCACATGATCCCTAATAAAATGGTGTTTCATTTTAATATGTTTGGACCTTGAATACTGAATAGGGTTCTTAGATAAATTAATGGCACTAGTATTATCACAATATATTGGAATATGAGAATATCTTACTGAGAAATCTTCAAGTTGATTTTTGATCCATAAGACTTGGGAGCAACAATTTGTTGTTGAGACATATTCAGCTTTAGTGGGTGATAGGGAAATCGTGTTTCGGCATCACAGTAAACTACAAAATCAAATGAAAACCTTTGCTATACCAAAGGCCAAGAGCAGTAGTACTAACGAGATAATGAAAAAATCTTTTTACTGCAGTTAAATGAGACTCTTTTGGTGAAGATTGAAACCTAGTACATAATCCTACTGCAAAAACAAAGTCAGGTCTACTTGCAGTTAAATAAAGTAATGAGCCAATCATATCCCTATATTCTTTTTCAAAAATTGGTTGCCCATTTTCATCTTTATCTAATGAGGATGATGGATACATAGGAGTAGTCACAATTTTGCCTTCACTCATTTTGTATTTTGTTAAGAGATCCTTGTTATATTTTTCTTGACATATGAAAATTCCATTTTTATGTTGTTTTATTTCTAAACCAAGAAAATATCTCAATTCTCCCATCATGCTCATTTCAAATTTACTTAGCATGAAATTTGAAAAAATTTCACACAATTTTTCATTTGTTGATCCAAAACTAATATCATCAACATACACTTGAACAATGAGTAAATCACTTTTATTTATTTTCTTAAAAAGTTTTGTGTCAATGTTTCCACGGGAAAATCCATTTTTGATATAAAAAAAAAAGGAACTTAATCTTTCATACCAAGCTCCTAGAGCTTGCTTTAAACCATACAAGGCTTTGGTGAATTTAAAAACATGATTCGGTTTCTTTTGATTTTTAAAATCAGGAGGTTGACGAACATAAACTTGTTCATTTAAAATACCATTTAAAAAAACACTTTTAACATCCATTTGAAAAAGTTTGATATGTTTATGAGATTCATATGCAAGAATAATTTGTATGGCTTATAACCTTGCAACTGGAGCAAGTGTTTCATCGTAGTCTATTCCTTTTTGTTGATTATAACATTGAGCAACTAACCTTACTTTGTTTCTTACAACCTTTCCTTCTTCATCTAGCTTGTTTTTGAAGACCCATCGAGTTTCAATTATTATTTGATCTGGTGGATCTGGAACAAGGGTCCAAACTTCATTTTTCTCAAATTGCGTAAGTTCTTATTTCATCGCATCAATCAAAGATTGATCAACTATTACATCTTTGATGGAATTTGGTTCCATTTGAGATATCATTGGCATGTTGTTGTTTACATCATCTTTAAATGACATTCTTGTTCTAATGCCATCAGCTGTATCTTCAATGATTTGATTATGAGAATGATCACCTATTAGTTTCCAACTTTTAAAAGGAGTTTGAAACGGAGATTTACTTATCAATCTCGTTTTCTTGGAGAACAATCTGTTGTGTCTTCCCATATTGTTCTTCCTCCTCCTCATCTTTATTTTTTAAATCAAGATCATCAAACTCATCAAATAATATGTGCATACTTAGTTCAACAATTTTGGTTTTCAAATTAAAGATACGATATCCCTTAGATTATGTTGAATATCCTAAAAATATAGCTTTGTCCGATTTTGAATCAAACTTTCCCAAGTTATCTTTGTTGTTTAAGATGTAACAATAACAACCAAAGATGTGAAAATATGAAATGTTTGATTTTCTATTTTTCTAGACCTCATAGGGTGTTTTGTTTATGATTTTTCTAATTGAAACACAATTCAAAATATAGCAAGAATTGTTTATAGCTTCAGCGCAGAAACACATTTCAACATTTGATTCTTCCAAGATCGTTCTTGCCATCTCTTGCAAAGTTCTATTCTTTCTTTCAACAACTCCATTTTGTTGAGGAGTTCTTGCACAAGATAGATTATGAGAGATGCCAAGTTCATCAAAAAATATTTTGAAGTATGCATTAATGAATTCACCTCCTTGATCACTTCTCACGATGATTATATTGGATTCCTTTTCATTTTGAACTTTTTTACAGAAGTTTTTGAAGGTCTCAAATGCATCATCCTTTTGTTTTAAAAATAGTACCCATATGTATCTTGAAAAGTCATCAACAATGACAAAACCATATTTCATACCTCCTAGAATAATGGTTTTGATGGGACCAAAAAGATCAATGTGAAGTAGTTCAAGAGGTTTTTTAGTTGATATAAATTCTTTTAAGTTAAAACTACTCTTAACTTGTTTTCCCTTTGGACAAGTTTCGCATATTTTATCTTTTTCAAAGTTTATTTAAAGAAGTACTCTAACAAGGTCTAGTTTTGATAAATTTGAAATTGTTTTCATACTTACATGTCCATTTCTTTTATATCATATCCATTTGTCTTTATTTATGGACATGAGGCAAGATTCAAATGGTAGTTCTTCAATGTACAAAACCTAAAGGTTTTTCTTCCTAGATGCAGAAAATATAATTTCACCAGAATTTGTCATTCTTATTTCACATATGTTTGGTTTAAAAATAACTTTAAAGTCATTATCACAGAGTTGACTAATGCTTATATGGTTATGTTGTAATCCTTCAACATATTGAACATCATTGATTTTGGCAGAATTTACTTTACCTATGGTACATTTGCCTTTGATTTTTGCTTGATCATTGTTCCCAAATGTTACGAACCCTCCATCCTTTTTGATAAAAGACATGAAGTAATTTTTGTCACCTGTCATATGTCTTGAACAACCATTGTCCAAGAACCATGGTTTTTTCTTGATATCTTGAAAATCATCCTACATGATTTGTTCTATTAACTTTAGATACCCACTTGGTCTTGGGTCATGGATAGTTAGTTTTAAAATTTGATTCCTTTTTAATGTTATATAGTGTCTTAGAGTGGCCAATCTTGGACCAGGAGGAATATCTAGTGGTTTGTTTTGAAAATGGTTTAGACACTTGAGTTGCAATTTGTTTTGGTAAAACTCCATAACGTTATCCTTTTGGTACATTTGCTGGAGAACGTTTTCCTTTTTTCAGATTTTGAGAAAATTTTGCTTTTGTTCCAAAATGTTCTTCTTTTTTGAAGAATTTTTTTTGATTGATTTTTTCATCTCTTTTTTTAAAATAGCATGCAAATTCAGATGTCCAATTTTGTTGTAATATGAAACTTCAGTTTTTTTTTTTTTTTTTGGCTTTTCTAGGCTTTATGAAATTTCAGTTTCTAAATTTTTGAGTTGAGACTCTTTCAGATTTTTAATGATCTTTTTAAGTTTATCATTTATAGCCTGAGTTTTCTCTTTCTTTTTTTTTTCTTTGTGAATTTTTTCATTAAAAGAACTGCACTTTTGAATAAGAAAGTTTGAATCATTTAGCAAATTATCAAATTCTTTTTCCATGTGTTCACATAAAAGACAAGGTTCATAATTTGTTACCTCTATATCTTCAGTGTTTGTCATCAGGCATACGTTGGCTTCTTCAGGTTCATATGTTTTTTATTCATCAGAATCATCCCAGGTTGCCATTAGTTTTATAATATCCTTGTTTGTTGCATCTAAAACAATTTATTTTACTTTTATCTACTACAGTTTTGAAGTCTTTTTTATCTGGAGATCTCTTTTTGATTTGATCTTTTCTCCTCGTCATTCTTTGTATCTTTCTTATGAGGAGAGCAATCTCTTCATCAACATCTTCTTGGCTATCTTCTGGGTCACTTTTCTCATTTGTTTGTTTATTACTTGGTGAATTTGGAGATGCTTTTTAAAGCTATTATTTTTCCTTTCTTTATAGGTTTATCTTCCCGTAACAACACTTTATGAGCCCTTAGAGTTCCAATAAGTTCTTCTAAGCCTAGTACCTCAAGATTCTTGACTTAACTTATAGCGTTCACCATTGGCCTCCACATGATTGGAAGACATCTCATGATCTTCCTTACCATGTCTTGCACTGAATAGGCTTTGCCAAGAGAACATATTTCATTCTCTATGGTTGTGAATCTTCAGTACATTTCATCTATTGTTTCTCCTTCATTCATTTCAAATAATTCGAACTTTCGAATGCGAATGTCAATTCTTGTTTCCTTAACATGGCTTGTTCCTTCATGGTGAGTTTGCAATGTGTCCCATACTTTCTTTGTCGTATCACATTCATCTACTCTTTCACTTTCTTCCCTGCTTAAAGCACATGATAAAAATAATTGAGCTTTTGAGTTTAGTACCTTAGATTTTTCATCTATTATCCAATCTACTTCTTTCTTTTCAACAGATGTTGAATCATGATCTACTCTTGGTATGAAGTCTCCATATGTGATGATTCACCACATACCAGTGTCTTGTGACTTTAGGAACAATTGTATTGTGCTTTTCCAAAAATAATAATATGAGCCATCAAAGTATGGTGTTTTATTTGATGACCCTCATTCAGCAATGTATTTAGCTTTTGACAATATCTTCCCGAATCTTTTGCTCTAACACTTTTTGGATGTTTAATCCTTAGACAATGGCTCTGATGCCAATTGAAGTAACAATGTCAATTATAAGGAATGGGGTTTGAATTATAATTGCCCCTTTTTAAAAATTCCTGTTTAAAAACTAAATTGTTTAACTCAAGATTGATCTTGGTTACAAACCAAGAACATTCTTGGTTAGTGGAAAAAACAACAATATCAATTTATCAATATAAAAACTAATTGTAAGACAAATAATAAATAGAGATAGGGATACATATATCACACAAACATATATCCTACTTCACCCAACACGGGTTACGTCTAATCATCACAAATGTGAGATTTTCCACTAAGTGCTCAAAGCAAGAATATTCTTGGTTTTCACATAGTTTTTCATAGATCAGTCTTGATCTATTACACAGTTCTACCTTTCTACCTAGAAAGGATTTTCAGAGGTTACCTTACACTATTTCAAAAAGGATTTTACAAGCTACCTTTTAAATCATAAAAGGATTTTTCACACTACTCAAGATATGTTAACAATATAGCGTTGAGTTACAAAGTAATGATTTTGAGAACGTTAGAATGTGGGTATTGCTCAACTCTTGTTTGAGAAATAGATTCTATATTTTAGAACTCAGTAATCATTGATTCTAATATCACACTAAGAACCGAAACTGCAACTTAGAATGATTTTGAGAAGCTCGAGTATGATTGAATGAGTGATGTTTTGCTTGGCACTTTGAGTTCTGGTTTGTTCTTCATCGTGAAGCTTTATTTATAGGCTTCAAAAGAGCTTATGGCAGCTCATTTAACCGTTGGAAGTAGGCCAGCTGTCATGAGTAAGTGAATGGATAAAATCAGCCATAAAGCTAAATTGTTCTTGCTGAAACTAGGAATGGTCTTGTGATCCAAGAACGTTCTTCAAATTGGTTTGAGATGAGTTGACTTATATTTGTGATTTTGACAATTATCTGAAAATGATTACAAGCTTTGAATCATGTGTGCTTGTCTGTTTTAAGGTACAACAACAATGTCATTTGACAGCATGTCAGTTGTACTTGCACTTGCTTGACTTGGAGAATGATCTTGCTTTATGCATTTTATGAAGCAAGGTGTTGAGCCTTCGTATTGGAATAATTCTTGCTTAGATTGATCTTTTTATATTTCTAATGAAGATATGGAATTGGATAACACTTCCTAGATCTAATATTTTACATAAAATTTTGATCATTCTTGTTTATGGAAGATGTGGAGAATGTTCTTCGTTTTCCAGAAATTTGTCAAGAACGTTCTTTGTTTTATTGATTTTGCTTTCTTGATTTTAATACGATCAGCTTTGTAATGTTTGGTAATACCAAAACACTTAGAATCGTAAATACCAAAATACTTAGAATCGTAATTAAAAGTCTTAATTAACCTTTTGTTTAATTATCATCAAAACATTAATTTGGGATTTTGTCTTAACAATTTTATTAAATCTATGTCACTGAGTTTTATGCTTATTATGTTATTGAATTCACCACTCCACCACATAGCTTAAACAATAGGATTGCATGCAAGGAAACTATCCACTATTCCATTGACAATTAGAGTAATAGAGGAAATAGAGAGAAAATTCAGAATCATAATAAGGAGAAAGAAAATAGAGATGAGTGAGTGGAAAAAAAAAGAGAAAAAAAGGTTTATCATGGAGAAGTAAAGGAAAATGGGCTTGAAGATATTAGGGTTCACCCATGAAAGAAGGAGTTGGAGTCTTAATCATGAATGAAGATTTTAGAATATGAAGCATCTTAGAGAAAAAGAAATTTAAAATTAAGCTAAGGTTCAAGGGAAGAAGATTAAGCTAGGAGTAACCTTTCTATTATTAAAGAACCAATGTAACATAGAAAATCCTCTTAAAACTTAACTTAGGTGTGTTTAGGGATCTTGATTATATGTTGCAAAGAAATGTTCATGATTTCCATGTTTGGGTAATGTGATAATCCATTTACTACATAGGTCCAATCGTACCGAAAAATGTTACTAACAAGTATAGGGTATTGGGAAAAACCAATGTAGTCCTTATGACTTACTTGCTAGATTTAGTTTAATTCATTGGATTCCTTACGTCTAGTGGCTTAGATTGTTTGAAAGAATTGAGACTAGAGGCATAAGAGGTTATTTCAGTATAACTTACAAAGAAATAGTATTTTTTTAAATTGAGGTATAGTTTTTCGATATGATTTTTCATGCTTAGCACACCGACATGACTTAGAAACATCTGTAATTATTTTATTAAATCTATGTTACTTAGTTTTATGCTCATTATATTAGGGGTGATATTTTCCAAGTGACAGGTATAAGCTGGAAATTTGGGGAGTATCCAGATTGCTCACCAGTTTTTCAATGTCATGAGTCAGAACTAGATCACATCTTGAGTCTAGATTGAAGTTTATAGTTTAATCAATTCTGATTTGAAGATTTTTTAAAAGTTGTAAATATTTTAGTATTCCAAGTTATTTCAAGAGTTTAGAAAAGAATATATGTTATGAAATTAACTAAAATTATAGCAAAATATAGAACAATGGTTAAAAAGGAGAATGAGAGAGTAAGAGTTGTATTATGTTCTTCAACGTGTATCCTTTACAATATCACATGAGTCATATTTATACACCTTATAACTTACAAATACATTTGTTATAAAAAACATTACATGATAGGTCTTGTGTTCGTTTTTGTATGGAAATGAAGCTAGTGGACAATATGAAGGACATTTCTTAGAGTTATGGATGAGTTTATTTGGACATCTCCTTGACTTGTGGCAGTTAGAAGGGTACCATCGATTGTGGATATTTTCTTGTTGCTAGAGCAAGGTGAATAAATGGAGAAGTGTGTAGGTAAAGGTGTCATGTGGTCAGCGGCTCCATAATTCAGTATCCAAAAATAGTTATAGGATGTATCTGAAGCATTAAGTCCAAAAGAAAATTGAAACTTACCAATAGGAAGTGTAACTATATATACCAGATAACTAGTACCTGTTGCTTTCTCCAACTTACTATGAAGTGATCTAATCTTCTCTACTTCATTTTCATTGAGTCATGTCAATCCACATTTGTTTTCTCTAGCAGCCATATTCGTAAAATCAACAGACAAACGATATTAGAGACGAATGATTGATCTATCAAATAAAACAAACCTCAATCGTCCAAAAAATATCCACAAACTATAAGTGTTCTATAATTCTGCAACATAAAAGTCCGAACAAAAAATGTGTGAGCTTATAATGACCCACAAACAAAGGTGTTTCGATGAGAAAGTGAACCCTCAAAACGAAACGAGAAACGACCGATCTACAATCTAGCTGAAAATGATGGTGAACAAAGGTTTAGAAGGCGGCACGTAGGCACCACGCGCTGGAGATGACATCGCAAGTAGGCGTCACATGTCAAACTGGAAGGCGCGAGTGAATAGACCGTTGACAGCGACACTTTGGGTTTCAACCGATCTATTGGAGGCGAGTCTTCTGGTGTGGGCATTGGCGTGAAGTAGACGGTCAAATGGACGCGAATAGTGATGGTGTGAATATTAACACATTATAGCAGCAAAGGTGGCTAAGGTTTCAAGAAAAAAGGAAACTGCAATGAAGGCAACAAGTATATGTGGAAGCGAAACTCCCAAAGATCGAGAGCTCTGATGTCATCTCAAGAATTAGGGTAAAAATATATTTTATTAAATTAAAATATATAAACAATACATCATATATATATTAGATTACTAGGCAAACAATTCTCTATTAGTTCTCGTATATAACTAAATTCCTACTATACAACCGAATTCATATACTTAAGGATATTCTTAATAATAAAACAGAAATAGATTTTAACATATATGCTATCTAGTTTATTAAAAAAAATGAGAATTTCTATTTATAAAAGGAGATTTTATGTTATGAATTATTAAGTGAAAACAATTTATTTTTATCTCCTTAATTCTCTATACTAAATGTAATTAACTATGAAACTCAAATATTGATAAAACTTGCTAATGATAAACTATAAATATATTGGATTTCATATTATTATCATGTAATTGTTAACTTTGCTATATTCTTTTTGGGTAAAATATGAAGTTAAATATGTAAAAATATATTAGTGATAAAATTTTATAATCACTTATAGCGATAATTTTGCACTAGAAATTTAGTATTCTATGAAATATTTTATCATTAGAATATGTATATACTTGTTGGTTCTAACGAGAATCTAACTCTTATTAATATATGTGAGACAAGCAGGAGTGTGTACACAAAATTTATATCTTATCGTCATAAATTTGTTATAAAAATTTAGCATCCCACAGTTAAATATTATATTATTAGAGAGTAATTTTAAATAAGTGGACTTTCAATTAATGAATAACCAAATCTTGTTATAAATATTAGATATGTGAGAGTGCATATTATATCATTAGATTATTTTGAAATTAATGGGATCTAATCAGATTCTAAATCTTGTTTGTTTATATATTAGATTAATGGAAATATATGCTTACACAAATTATAAATATTTGAAAATCGTTATTCTTATATTGTTATATATTCTTAAGCGCACTACAAAATATGACATATTTTAATAATAGACCATTTACCTTAGACTTATTCTACTAAGACTTATTGTATAGCACGGTTCTCTAATACTCCAAAGGAAATTTAATTTTGCATGATCCTCTAATTCTCAAGGAAGCATGAGAATTTACAATCAACACTCCAAAGACAATTTAATATTGCACTAATCTCAAATTATTAATGAAGCATACAAATTTAGGATCAACACTTTCAATATAGCAGCACTCCTTAGGGAAGAAAACAATATAATGTTCTATACCGCAAAATGGCATCTCAAAAGACTCCCACAATAAGAATGACACTTATTCTGCTGTGATATCTGTCGTGGTTGCACCGTTTCACCATCCATTATCGTCATCCTCTTTTTCCTTTACTTGGTAAGTGAATTCTATAAAAAAAATCCTTCTTCAATCTTGTAAAACCTCTTAATTTCTTTGAAAAACGTAAGTCCATTTACATTTCTTATCCCAATTATAGTCTTATATTAGATTACTGATGGTTAGTGTTATGGCCTTAATTTCTACTTTGTCCATGCTTTTGACTCATCATTAGTACCATGTTGGTGGATAATTCCTCACATGCATTATAGACATGTTGCCTTTTTGTTTTCTCAGCTAATATTGAGCTAATATTGTGTTAATATTGTTAGAATTATTATGCAATGGGTCAGAAATGAACCATTACCTTATTATCATTTCTTTTCTTAACTCACTTCTTGGACACTAAGTCAACCTTATATTTTTTTAAGTTTTTTTAATTTTTCTATTATATATGATTATTTTATTTACGATCACAACAAAAACTATAACAACATATAGGTATTAGTCTATTATAATATTCTTTTAAAAAAATATTAATTTAATTCAATAATAGACTTATACTTGAAAAAACTCTTCTTACATTATTTGAAACATGTGTAAACTTTTTGAAATGAAAGACATTTTTCATAGTTCTCATGTATTTTTATCTCGTTCTTGTTAAAGTTTCACATTTAACTTATTGATCCAAGATTAAACTTCAACAGTTCATAATAATAATCATATAATTATTTGAAAAAGTATGATAAAAAAAAAGACTAATATTTATTATTTATAAAAGATAAAGAACGAAAATGAATTAAAAATAAATAAACAATCAAAATGAATATTTAGTAAAAAAACAAAAGACCAAAATTTTAATCAAACCAAAGAAATATTATCACCATCTTACATAATTGGCCGTGCATTGTACCGATGGACAATTTAATTAGATAAAAATTACTCCCTTCCACCTTATTTGAAGAAAAATCATCATAATTGTTTGACCTTAAATATAAGGAAATGTCACAAAATTCAATTCTATTTAGGCTTAATTAATTGCAGTTTTAATCCCGTATTTTTATTCATTCACACATTTGATCATCTTATTTTAAAAGTCGACAGTTTTGTTGTCTCATGAAGTAGCAATGTCAATCACAAGAAATGGGGGGTTTGAATTGTGATGTCACCTTTTTAAAAAATTTTATGTTAAAACTTAAAGAATTTAACTCAAGATTAATCTTGGTGATGAAATAAAAAATGGATAATATTTTTGGTTAGTGAAAAACACACAATTTAACTTATCTATTTAATTTGATAATCAAAAAACTAGAAATAAATAGAGATAAGGGAAGAGATATCACACAGATATATATTCTAATTCACCCAACCCGGGTTACGTCCAGTCCTCACAACCATGAGATTTTTTACTAAGTGTTCAAAACAAAGAACGTTCTTGGTTTTTACACCACCAATCCAGATCAACCTTGATCTGTTACAATCTTCACCTTTCAAACTAGAAAAGATTTTTACAATCACCTTTTAGTCTTGAAAGTATTTTTACAAACACATTCAATCTTGTTGATTATTATGACCTCGAAATAATCGGAATGTATCAGTTCTTTAAGAAATTAAATCAATTTCATACACACAGCGGAAATAAATTGCGGCATACAAGATTAGCAATTACGAGTAGATGGATAAGAGATTAACCAAGATGCATGCGAGTCAAATTTCCAGTTTAAACAATATTACCTAACACAGAATATGTTTAACATGCATCTAATATTAATCACACATACAAATATTGCAAGATAGAAAATTAAAGGAGTTAAGGGTTAGAGAAGATTGCACCAAGAATTTATCCTGGTTCAGTTGTCAACGAGACAACCTACATCCAGTCCTGACAATCCAATCGGATTTCAGATTTTCTTCTCCAATAGAAAGAATCAATTACAGATTGTCCAGTTTCATCCCCGAAACCTATCTATCTCTAATGATCTCTTTCCTATTGATCACCCTCTGATCCTTGTAGACACTCAGCAGTCTATCACAGAATCAAAGTACGACTCCTTCTTGTTGAGCTCTCTCACCCAAGAAGGTAGCCACCAGTTTCTAGCTGGCTTTCTCGCTTTCGTTTCTTTTCAAAGTATTATTACAAACTGAATAAAAGAAGAACAAAAAGAAGTCTTCAATCTTGATCAATGTGACTTCTCACGAATCTGGATATTCAAGGATTGTTCATGAGAACATTGTCTTTTCTCTCAAGAATAATTTTTCAGCTCTCTCAATGATTATTGATAATCTTTTTGGCTGTGATCTGAAAAAGCAATCTCAGTATATTAACAAAGTGTTATTGAGAGTTCTTTTGTATATCAAGAATATTCAAAGTGTTTATCAGATTGTTATTGAAAGAATGATTGAAGACAGTTTATATAGTTTCTGAAAAAACAACTACTAAATCGATTTACCAATCGATTTATTAAAGTTATAAAACATGCCTAATCGATTTGCCAATCGATTATCGCGTGTCTTGTTTTTCTTGAATCTTGAAACTACATAAGCCAATCGATTTACCAATCGATTCTTTAAACAAACTCTTTTCAGTGATTATGTTAAGACTTATATGCATCGATTTAGTAATCGATTGCAGATGTTATGTTTAAAGTAAAAATCACAGCAATCGATTTCGTAATCGATTTATTAAGTCTCATAATCGATTAACAAATACTCAGAATCGATTTGGCCACAAGCTCAAAGTTCACTGTGATTTCAAAAAGTTCTTTCAATCGATTTGCCAATCGATTGTGTTCAAGACAGTGACTCAGCTATTTTGATGTTAATCGACGTGTCAATCGATTTGTATGTAATTGCCTGAAAAGTTCTTACCTGGCGTTTAGTTCAATCGATTTCCCAATCGATTGCAACCAAACTTAATATGATTGAAATTCACACAATAGATTGTCCAATCGATTGTGTTTGTCACAGGTAAAATAGTACTTAAGCAATCGATTTGCCAATCGATTACCCTCAAAACTGGAGTGTCACTGTGACTTGTACAATCGATTTCCCAATCGATTTGTTTCAATCAGGTTTACTTTGTGAAGTGTACAATCGATTTGTCAATCGATTAGCCTGTAAAACAGGGTGCCACTGACTTGTGCAGTTTTCATTTCTAATTGTGTCAGTCGATTGCCCAATCGATTATACAATCACAAACAGTTATGTTTCCTTACACCCTTGTTATGAAATCGATTTCCCAATCGATTTACTCAGTCAAAATTCAACTTTTGTTGATTTCTTGTGTTCCAAGCAATATGTTTCAAGTGTGTAGGATTGGATTGTTGTTCCTGAAATCTTGCTCAATTGAAATGCTAAATATCATATGATGTATAAACATTGTATGTTTGTTAATTATGTCAAAACTAGGATTAAGAGGACTAAAGTCCAACAATCTCCCCCTTTTTGCATAAGTGACAATCATGCAATTTTAACTTGAGCATTTCAAGATATAACAATAACAACATTTCATAGCAACATATATGTACCATTATTGGATCATAAAACAGTGTATCAGGTCAGTGCATAACAGTACAAATGCTATTTATCAAAATCAGAGTATTATTACATTATTAAGTATCAGAGCAAAATCATCAGAGTGTAAAAACAATGCAACAACAAGCATTATCAAATTATAATTTTTCTCCCCCTTTGTCAGTTAAGGCAAAAAGGCAGAAAACAATTCATCCCCCTATGTTAAAGAACATAAGCATTGGGGTTGAAATCATATAACATTGTATATCAGAGCAATGAAATCATGTGTATCAGATCAAAGACAATCATAGCAGTTAATGAGCACATCAAATGATTAAGATAAATGAATTCAGATAGAAAATGGAATAAATGTTTAAATTCAGCATAGATCAAATGAGTACAACAAGTCATAGCAAAACAGCACAGATCCTAAAACTCCTAATCTCCTAGTCTAGGCTGGTCCTCACTATTATCTACGGGAGAGGTTGAGACCGCTGTATTATCCTCAGCAGGTGTCTCCTCAACGTGAGTCTCAGGGTGATCTAGGGGATCCGGGTTAGGTTCTTCTGCTGCTTGACGACCAATGTCGGCGATGTCTTCAAACGACAGCTTGATGCCTAAGTGTGCTTGAATCGCATCCACATCCTGAACAACCGACTTCAAGGATGCCTGCAGAGTCCTTAAACTTTCTTCCAATCTGGACTGTGATTCTAGCATCTTGGCATTGTGTGCCATTTGAGCTTCAATGAATTCCATTATTTTGGCAACAAAATCAGGAGTGGCTGGTGCAGTTGCAGGTTGAGGCTGAGGTTGTGGCTGAGGTTGTGGCTGAGGCTGTGCTGGTTCAACAG
>NC_021161.2:36660794-36666868 GCF_000331145.2 Cicer arietinum
GAAAATCGTTTGAGGCCATATTCCTTTTATGAGTTTTACCTCTCGAAAAGTCAAGCTCTGAGGCCAATTGTTGATTATTATGACCTCGAAATAATCGGAATGTATCAGTTCTTTAAGAAATTAAATCAATTTCATACACACAGCGGAATTAAATTGCGGCATACAAGATTAGCAATTACAAGTAGATGGATAAGAGATTAACCAAGATGCATGCGAGTCAAATTTCCAGTTTAAACAATATTACCTAACACAGAATATGTTTAACATGCATCTAATATTAATCACACATACAAATATTGCAAGATAGAAAATTAAAGGAGTTAAGGGTTAGAGAAGATTGCACCAAGAATTTATCCTGGTTCAGTTGTCAACGAGACAACCTACATCCAGTCCTGACAATCCAATCGGATTTTAGATTTTCTTCTCCAATAGAAAGAATCAATTACAGATTGTCCAGTTTCATCGCCGAAACCTATCTATCTCTAATGATCTCTTTCCTATTGATCACCCTCTGATCCTTGTAGACACTCAGCAGTCTAACACAGAATCAAAGTACGACTCCTTCTTGTTGAGCTCTCTCACCCAAGAAGGTAGCCACCAGTTTCTAGCTGGCTTTCTCGCTTTCGTTTCTTTTCAAAGTATTATTACAAACTGAATAAAAGAAGAACAAAAAGAAGTCTTCAATCTTGGTCAATGTGACTTCTCACGATTCTGGATATTCAAGGATTGTTCATGAGAACATTGTCTTTTCTCTCAAGAATACTTTTTCAGCTCTCTCGATGATTATTGATAATCTTTTTGGCTTTGATCTGTAAAAGCAATCTCAGTATGTTAACAATGTGTTGTTGAGAGTTCTTTTGTATATCAAGAATATTCAAAGTGTTTATCAGATTGTTGTTGAGAGAATGATTGAAGACAGTTTATATAGTTTCTGAAAAACATCTTAATAAATCGATTTGCCAATTGATTTCTTAAAGTTATAAAACAGGTCTAATCGATTATCGCGTGTCTTGTTTTTCTTGAATCTTGAAACTACATAAGCCAATCGATTCTTTAAACAAACTCTTTTCAGTGATTATGTTAAGACTTATATGCATCGATTTCGTAATCGATTGCAGGTGTTATGTTCAAAGTAAAAATCACACCAATCGATTTCGTAATCGATTTATTAAGTCTCATAATCGATTAACAAATACTCAGAATCGATTTGGCCACAAGCTCAGAGTTCACTGTGATTTCAAAAAGTTCTTTCAATCGATTTGCCAATCGATTGTGTTCAAGACAGTGACTCAGCTATTTTGATGTTAATCGACGTGCCAATCGATTTGTATGTAATTGCCTGAAAAGTTCTTACCTGGCGTTTAGTTCAATCGATTTCCCAATCGATTGCAACCAAACTTAACATGATTGAAATTTACATAATAGATTGTCCAATCGATTGTGTTTGTCACAGGTGAAGTTATTTTGCAAATAGTACTTTTGCAAATAGTGTGTAGGATTGGATTGTTGTTCCTGAAATCTTGCTCAATTGAAATGTTAAATATCATATGATGTATAAACATTGTATGTTTGTTAATTATGTCAAAACTAGGATTAAGAGGACTAAAGTCCAACAAATCTAACATAAAAGATAGACTTGAGTTGCAAATTATGTGTATGATAAAAGTGTTTGGGATCTTGAAACTTCTCAACACTTGTCTGAGATAAATGAAAGACAAACTCAGTAAATAATGATCCAAAAATACAGTAAAGAGAGCAGAAGTTTGCTTGAAGAGTTTTTTGACTTGTTACTTGAACAAGTGTTGGTAGATTTGTAAATTGAACTTTTGCCTTCATCTTCCAATTGATCTTCAATTTATAGATGTTAAAAGGCTTTGAATATTCATTTTAAAATGAATATAGTCGTTAGGCACATTTCCCAAGTGTTAAATATATTTTAAAGCAATTAAACATGTGTTTATTTGATGTCTAGAACGTTCTTGACAATCTGAGAGCGTTCTAGCTTTTGGGTTTGACGAAAAATGTGAATGAGTGAGTGAGTGAGCTATCAAATGTCAGTTTGATATTGTTCCCATGTAAGAATTATGCAGAGCTTTCTGCAAAATATTGTAAGTACAATGTACTTGTGGCCTTGCTCACAACTCATTAATTTGGAGATCAATCTTGAGGTTGTTTTCCACCTTTGGGCATTGATCTCAATTTTTCGGCTTCACCAATAATTTGAGCAGTCTGGATACTCTTTAATATGTGCTTTAGATTGAGGAAAATTATTTGTTTTAATTTTTTCTTTTAAAGGAGAATAATCATAATGTTCTTTTGTAAAATAAGAACATTTTTCGTTTTCTGTTTTGTATGAGTGTTGGATTTTGACAACTGTTGTGTGTCAGTCCTTTGTCTCAGAAACATGATGTGCTTTCTGCAAAAAGGTGCAATAGCAGTATCCTTGTTGTCATGGTTGTCCTTGCTCATAGCTCATCAATTTGGAGATTGATCTTGATGTTTTGTTTTGTCTTTGTTGATCTTTTTTGACCGAATCTATCTAAAATAATCTTGTGTAGATTATTAAATTCCCCTGTAATGAGGAATTTAAAGCCCATATTGATCTTAAATTACAGAAAATTTTGCTCTTTGTAAATCAGAACATTCTTGGATTAAAGATGTGAAAACGGAGAACGTTCTTTGTTTCTGTTTTGAGTGATTGCTGGATTTTGACAATTCTGACAGATGTTGCGTGTCAAGCTTTTCTGTTATGCATGTGTGTCAGTGATGCAGTGACTTTATCATTTCATTCCGGTTTGTACTTGCTTACTTTAGCCATCAACTTTGGGGATTAGTCATGCTTTTTGTTCTTGATGCATTGCTTTGCTTTTTGTTGATCTTAAGGAAAGAATTTGTCCAAAAGATCTTGAGTATATAATTATGTTCATTTGTAATGAATACTGGTGAATTGCAATGTAGATTGGTGTATTTTCATAGTCCAAATTGATCTTGAATTAAAGAACACTTTGTTCTTTGTAAACCAGAATGTTCTTGGATTAATATAGTCAAAACCAGAACATTCTTCGTTTTTCATACTACTGTCCAGAATGATCTTCTTTGTCAAGAATGTTCTTCGCTTTTATGTTTAATGACCAGAAAATTCTTTATTTTTGTTTTCTCAAATTTGATCTTGCTTCTTTCAAATGAACTTGTTTGTTTGATTATGCAATTCATCTTCCTTAAATAAAACTCAAATGTACTTATTAGTATATCACAATTTATAAAACTTAATCATTTATTGCATAAAGTTTGTTGTCATTAAAACATGCATCAAAAAGATTTTTGCCTCAACACCTCTTTCTAATTTTTTTAACTAAAAAATGACGATGTGAGATGGTTTAAATAATGTGACATATAATACGATGATGTAGAGTGATTAACATCCATGAAATTGAAATAAAATTTCGTAAAAACTTAGCTTTCAACTTCGGAAATTTTTCATATTTTTAATTTAATTAATGACATATGAATAATTAATGCATCTAGATAATTCTATATTATAGAATTGTATGTCACGTAATTTAAAATATGTCTAATTGTTATTTTTTTAGTTCAAAAATATGAGGGAGATATCAAAATTGTTAACTTTTAAAATAGAGGGACCAATTTTGTGAATCAGTAAAAATAGAGAGACCAAAATGCAATTAAGTCTTCTATTTAATAACATTGTTTCAAAAATTCCTCTTATGAATTCTCTTTTTTCTAAGATGAGTACATAGATCTACTGTAAATTTTATGTGTGATATTATAATAAAGCAATAAAAAATGACTATAAGGTCCCATAACTATACATATCTAAATTAATATAAAAATATTAAATGATTTAATTGATTTAATTTAATATTTATAAACAGTTATTAAATGGAGTATCTCAAAAAAAATATTCAAAAAGAAAAGGAAAAAATAAAAGAAAATCCAAAAATAGTATCAAATCATGCAGATTTTTTAGTCTTGGACAAATTATATAATATAGGGTAAATTATATAATATAGTTTTCTTTCGCATAGTATTTTTCTTTTCATTTGAAATAACCTCTTTAAAAGGCTTTTCACCGGCAGCAGAAACGATTCTAGAAAGTTGTTGTCTGCTCATCATAATCACTATCTTTTCTACACTGTGTTTTACTAACATCTCTAATTTTTTTTTAAATCATGCAATATCTCCAAGTCCTGAACATTCTTAGTATCTAAATTGTTGTTCGTAGCAATAATATTTGAGTTGACTTCCAAATCTAAATTGGTTTTTTTCTGTTAATATTGTTCTCATCTGATATTGCATATCTCCAAGAATCAACAATACACATGTTTGGATATTGACAGGGTTGGCCCAGCACATGTAGTGATCCAAAATAAATTTTAATATGAGGCTTAAAGTAATTTGTCTTAATTTTAACTTGACATCACTAAATTATTATAATTGATTTCATGTAATATTTCCTTTTCAATTGGTTTAATATTTTTGAGACAATATTAAATTTAGAAAAGATTTCTTTTTCAATTGGTTTAATATTTTTGAGACATTGATTTACGATGTAAAAAATAAATATAGAATTCATGTATATTAATTAAATGATATTAATAAAAAAATAATTAATATAACTTGAAGTTTTAAAAATGTTCGTGAAGTGTTAATTCAATAAAAGAGTTTGACTCCATAACAAGGACCAAGTAGAAATCTCATTTGGACACTTGTAAAATGATAATTAATGTCATATTTGTTAATAATAATTTATCATTCCTCAACTTTCATTTTAAAAAAATAATTTTTTAAAAAAAAAAAAAAAAACTTCATAGAAAGTATCTTGCAAATGACACTTTGATCGTGGAGAATCCCATTTTTCAGTTGACTCATTTATTAACTTTCAGTGATAGTACTCGTCTGCCTCATATTGTTATCTAGTGCATTTGATCATTCCACAAAGTAAGAAAATATAATAAATAAAAGCATCTATTTAGCATCAAATCATATGAAGTTAATTAAGACCCTCCCATTAGGAATTATCTTTAAAAAATAAAAAACTTAATTGCACCTTTTGTCATCTTATTTCATCATACTCACACAAATTTATTTCATTGGACTCACAAAAATAATGTTCTTGTTTTAAAATTGAACTTTGTGGTTCCTCAACTATCACATTTATTGTAGTTTTGGTCCCAACCTATAATTTTTACCTTAAAAATTATGATTTTTGACCTCAAAACATGGTGATTTATTGTCCAAATTATATATTTGAGGGAAAAAAAAACCATTTTAGGAGCAAAAATCCTCATTTTTTAGACTAAAAAACATCATTTTGCGAAGTAAAAATAAGGAGTTAAGATCAAAATTACAATATATATAATAGTTGAGAGATAAAAAATCGATTTTAAAATAAGAAAATAATTACGAGTCCAAAAAATGGCAAGTTAGGTCTTTGTGCGGCGCTCCTATTCTCCTCTCTCCTTTTGATCGGTTTCTTTTTTTTTTTTTTTGTCTGAAATGACTCCTAAATCGTTTCTTAATCTTTTTTTAAAATAAGTGATTTTTGTATTAATCTCATAATAAATTGAACTTTCTCTTAATCTCATTTAATAACAATGAAGACAAATTATTGTATATTACTCTTCCCTTGGATCCCAACAAATAAAATAAGGATCCTTTTTATAGAGAGTAAAACAAATTAAAACTAAAAATAAGGGAAAATAGTAACAAAAAATAACTAACTCTACACTATCTTAATAACAAACTCTAATTGAGATAACCAAATGAGAAATGATAGCTATGATAAGCTAACAGCCCCCCTCAAACTTTAGTGGATATCAAGAAGACCAAGTTTGGAGGTTAAATATGTGAAAGGACCAAAGTGTAGGGACTTTGTTAGTAGATTTACAATCTGTTGTGAAGTTGAAATTGACAGCAAATGAATGACCCCAGCTTGAATTTTGTCGCGAACAATGAGGCAATCCATCTCAATATGTTTGGTGTGCTCGTGAAACACCGAATTGGAGGCAATATGCATGGCTGATTTATTATCACAAAAAATCTGCACAGGTGCT
>NC_021161.2:36666949-36683721 GCF_000331145.2 Cicer arietinum
GAGCGTGAAACGATGAGTCGTTTCTTGCTTTTCCAAGAGAACCAAAGATGAGCCAAGATAAAAGCAGAAGCTAGAAATGGAATGTTGTGTCTAAGCAAACACCCCAGTCAGAATCATAAAAGCCCATCAAACTGAAGGTTGAACTGCTGATGTAGAATAAGCCACGACCAGGACTGGATTTAATGTAGCGAAGAATTCGGAGAGCAGCCTGGAGGTGTAAATCAGTTGGAGCAGATAAGAATTGACTCAACCTATAAACACCAAAAGAGATATCAGGACGAGTGTGAGTCAAGTATAATAATTTTCCAATCAATCGACGAAAAAAAAATAGGGTCAGAAAGAAGGTGGTCAGAAGTAAGATGAAGCTTCAAGGTAGGATCCATAGGAGTAGAAGCTGGTTTGCATTCTAAAAGCCCTGTGTCCTCAAGGAGATCCAATGAGTGCTTGCGTTGACATATTGAAATACCCTTGGAACTCCTGGCAACCTCAAGCCCAAGAAAGTATTTAAGGGTGCCTAGATCCTTGATACTAAATTTAGAATGCAAGACTTCCTTAACAATATTTACTTCAACCAAATCATCACCTGCAATTAGCAAATTATCCACATAAATTAGTATAATGGTAAAACCAAGGGAAGTCCATTTTGTAAACAAAGAATAGTCCGATTTAGATTGAATAAAACCAATATCAAGCAGAGTGGAGCAAAGTTCAAAATTCCACTGACGACTAGCTTGTTTCAATCCATAAAGTGACTTTTTTAGTTTACAAACTAGATTCCTATTAGAAACGGAAAAACCAGGAGGTAGTTTCATATAAACATCCTCAACTAGATCACCATGTAAAAATGATGTGTTAATATCTAATTGAAATAACATCCAATTTTTAGAAGCGGCAATAGATAAAAGTAAGCGAAAAGTAGTCATTTTTAAGACCGGCCTAAAAGTTTCTAGATAATCAAGTCCTTCGATTTGACTGAAACCCTTAGCCATGAGACGTGCTTTATAAAGCTCAATAGAATCATCAGCGTGAAACTTGAGTTTAAAAACCCATTTACAACCTATAACAGATTTATTTGGAGGCAAGGTAGTTAATTCCCAAGTTTTATTATGAGCAAGAGCATCCAACTCATTTTGAATAGCTTGCCTCCAATTTTTATCTTTAATAGCATTTGTATAGCTAGATGGTTCCTTAACAACTAAAATATTTAAGATGAAAGATCTATGAGAAGAAGATAAATTATCATAGGAAATAAATTAAGAAAGAGGATAGAGAATACCTGAACCGTGCAAATGGGAAACATGCAGATTAGGATTCTTACCGGCCAAAAGTTCACAATGAAAGTCCTTAAGATATGATGGAGGTTTAAATTGTCGGGTAGACTTTTTGGTAGGAATTGGGTGTGGTGTAGTGGTAATGGGTGAAGGAGAAGGAGTGGCAGATTGTGAAAATGGGAGTTGTGGTGAAAAGCTAGGGGTAAAAGCATTCTCTATAGGAGTTGGTGGTAAATCAAAAAGAAAATCAATTGAAGTAGGATTTGTAAGACCCATAATTTTAAAGTACACTTTATGTATTTTATGTGTTTTGGATTTTGGCTCGGAGGCTCTTTAGCCAAAGCTAATAATATTATGGTGTGTATAGGATCAAAAAGTTATTTTGACCCCGTTTAGAATTACTCGTCGATAAATAAATTTAAATTAAGTGTGGTAAATCCTTTTCGGAGAATTTAAGCGTTACGGGTAAAAAGGTAATTTAACAAATATCTAGATATTTTGAGATATTTGTTAAGTTATATTTAATATATATATATATATATATATATGTTTGCTTGGAGAGAATAGAAAGAAAGGAGATTAGAAGGAAGGAAAAGGAAAAGAAAAGGTTATATAAAGGAAAGAAGGAAATAGAAAGGAAGGAAAAACAAAGAAAGGAAAAAGGAAGGAAGGAAAATCCAAAACTTCATCTTCTTCCTCTCCCTGCGCCGCGGCCATTTCCCCTCCTTCTCCCATTTTCATTTTCGTTGCTTTTCTTTCTTCAAGACTAGTAACCCAAGGTTGGGTGAGTGTTAGAACAAAGGTTTCGCAACTCCACTCTTCCTCTTTGATTCGAAAACGAAGAAAAACGGTATTTGAGATTCAAACACAAACCCCTCCGTTTCTTCTAGATCCAAGCTTCATTTCGCGAAGAGTTAGAAGGGAAAGTTGCTCACTACCACGCTACGGTGCTAGGGGACCAATTTGGAGGCGACGTTGCGAGCGGAGATTTTTACCGGATTTGCTCGCGGTGCCGTAATCGCACGTTAGAGCTAACGCGAAGGTAAGGGCTCCTTCCAAACTTTTAGTTTGCATTTAGGGACTTATCGGTGATTGTGTGGAAAGGATCTTGTTAGGGTTTGAGTATTATTTTGGGAAAAATGAATTTACCTCACGTATGTAAGATTTTGAGTAAATGAAACTTGTGTGTTTGGAGTAGTGGATTGTGTCGATTTGTGTCCGTTGTTTGTGACATGCTCTTAATTGTTATTGATGAAATTTGATATGTGTATGGTTGGATTTGTGAATAAATGAGTATTAAGAATGGGGAATCTCTTAATGTCTTGTTTACTTAATGTGCGTTTGTTTGTGAAAAATCGTTTAAGTTAACTGGGCGTTAAGAATGGGGAATCTCTTAATGTCTCGGTTACTTAATTTTTTTTTTAGAGAAAAATCGTTTAAGTTAACTGGGCGTTAAGAATGGGGAATCTCTTAATGTCTCGGTTACTTAATATTTTGTTTTGAAAACCGTTTAAGTTAACTGGGCGTTAAGAAGGGGGAATCTCTTAATGTCTCGGTTACTTAATATTTTGTTTTAAAGAAAAATCGTTTAAGTTAACTGGGCGTTAAGAATGGGGAATCTCTTAATGTCTCGGTTACTTATTATTTTGTTTGGAAAATTGTTTAAGTTAACTGGGCGTTGAGAATGGGGAATCTCTTAATGTCTCGGTTACTTGTTATTTTGTTTGGAAAATTGTTTAAGTTAACTGGGCGTTGAGAATGGGGAATCTCTTAATGTCTCGGTTACTTGTTATTTTGTTTGGAAAATTGTTTAAGTTAACTGGGCGTTAAGAAGGGGGAATCTCTTAATGTCTCGGTTACTTAATATTTTGTTTTAAAGAAAAATCGTTTAAGTTAACTGGGCGTTAAGAATGGGGAATCTCTTAATGTCTCGGTTACTTAACATTTTGTTTTGAAAACCGTTTAAGATTATAAATCCAAACCATTTACCCAACAACAAATGGTACATGTAACCCATCGAAAATAACATGTCAAGCTGACAATATTAGTATAGGTACAGTCTTCCATTTTAAAATAAATGCAATACAAAAGAAAGACATCTGTTCCCTCTGTGACAACCTAGTCTGATCATTTTACAAAACAACTAAACACCCTGACTGATCTCCACGCGCCCCGTGAGATCCCCCTATCGTAGCTGCAGTCAAGCGTTCCCATCTCCATTTCCGTCCGTAGGGTACGAACCGGTAGGATCGTCCTGACTCTCATCTGAGGGCAAAGCCCAGATTTCCACAATAATTGTAAAGGTCACCAACCGAAAATAACAGTTAACACATAACATTTAAGTTTTAAATGCTAAAATAACTTTTCAACTAAGCATGCACCTTAGCAGGATTTTCAATATGCGAAAAGTTCATACAATACTTTGCCAGTTAAAATGAAAGTAAACTGAGGTTCTCAATCCCCTAATTATAACATAACAAATCAAGACATGGATAGTTTCATGAGCAAACAGTCATACAACTAAAACTGAGGATTTTCACTGAGCCAATCGATTAGGCAATCGATTGGGGTGAAGGATTTTGATGAAACAGAATCCTGGGCTGAAATCAATCGATTGGGAAATCGATTGAGTGAGTACTGAGCCCCTGACTTAATACCAATCGATTTCCAAATCGATTTCCTGAAGGTTTTTAGTGAAATTTTGAACTCTGGCTTGATTCAATCGATTGGGAAATCGATTGAGTGAGTACTGAGCCCCAGGTATTAAGCCAATCGATTTCCAAATCGATTTGGTCGAATATGGATGAGTCCCTGATTTAAGGCCAATCGATTGCCAAATCGATTTCTTAAATGATTTCGAAAAACTGATTACAAAATCGATTGGCCAATCGATTTTGTAATCAGTTTTTCAAAATCATTTAAGAAATCGATTTGGCAATCGATTGGCCTTAAGTCAGGGACTCATCCATAATCGACCAAATCGATTTGGAAATCGATTGGCTTAAAAATCTAGGGCTCAGTACTCACTCAATCGATTTCCCAATCGATTGAATTAAGCCCAGGATTCTGTCTTCATCAAAATCCTTCACCCCAATCGATTGCCTAATCGATTGGCTCAGTGAAAATCCTCAGTTTTAGTTGTATGATTGTTTGCTCATGAAACTATCCATGTCTTGATTTGTTATGTTATAATTAGGGGATTGAGAACCTCATTTTACTTTCATTTTAACTGGCAAAGTATTGTATGAACTTTTCGCATATTGAAAATCCTGCTAAGGTGCATGCTTAGTTGAAAAGTTATTTTTAGCATTTAAAACTTAAATGTTATGTGTTAACTGTTATTTTCGGTTGGTGACCTTTACAATTATTGTGGAAAACTGGGCTTTGCCCTCAGATGAGAGTCAGGACGATCCTACCGGTTCGTACCCTACGGACGGAAATGGAGATGGGAACGCTTGACTGCAGCTACGTTAGGAGGATCTCACGGGGCGCGTGGAGATTAGTCAGGGTGTTTAGTTGTGTTGTAAAATGATCAGATTAGGTTGACGTAGAGGGATCAGATGCCTTTCTTTTGTATTGCATTTACATTAAAATGGAAGATTGTACCTATACTAATATTGTCAGCTTGACATGTTATCTTCGATGGGTTACATGTACCATTTGTTGTTGGGTAAATGGTTTGGATTTATAATTGGAGTAACCTTCCCGCTGCTTGTAAATTATAATGACTCAATTATTTATCCAAAGGCATTTCCTGATTCAATTCTTTGTTCGTTTTTAATTACTTTTGAAAAAAAAAATATACCCTCGCTTTGAAAAACGGGGTGTTACAGGATTGATGAAAGGAATGGATGAAGATAGTTTATCTTGTTGAGAACCACTAAAAGGAAACACATTTTCAAAGAAAACAATATCGCGAGAAACAAAAATTTCTCGATTATGTAAATCAAATAGAATATATCCTTTAGTTCCAAATTTATGGCGCAAATAAATGCATTTACGAGATCGATGATCAAATTTCTTTCTATTTGATTTTAAGGTAGAAGCATAGCATAAGCAACCATAAACCTTTATTTCAGAAATATCAAGTAAAAAACCATGTAAAATATGAAAAGGAGACTTGTAACTTAAAAACTTGAATGGCAACCTATTAATCAAGAAAACAGAATGTATATAACAGCATGTGTCCAAAATTTAATTGATAACTGTGATTGAAACATTAAAGCACGAACAACATTTAAAATATGTTAATGTTTACGCTCAACAATGCCATTTTGTTGAGGCGTATTCACACAAGATGTTTGATGAAAAATTCCGTTGGTTTGGAAAAAATCTTTGAGACAAAACTCGTTTCCATTGTCCGAACGAATACATTTAATGGTTTTATGAAATTGAGTTTGGACCATGGAAACAAAATATTTAACTAGAGATTAAGTTTCTGATTTTAATTTCTTGAGATATACCCAACAAAAACGAGATTTGTCATCAATAACTATTAAAAAATATTTGTAACCCAAAATGGAAGGCATAGAAAAAGGACTCCATATATCCATGTGAATTAGATCAAAACAACAATCAACAATAGTAGTATTATTAGGGAAAGGCAAATGTTTATGCTTAGCATGGAAACAAACATCACATGGAGAAATAGATTTAGAAATTCTAACAAAGGGAAAATTGTTATTCATATGATTCAAAACATCAAACGAAGCATGTCCAAGGCGATTATGCCAAATATTACAAACAGGTGGGCCTATAACATTTGTTAAACTAGAAAAAATACAATTGGCAACAGGAGTGGAAACAATAGGTAAACATGGATCAGAAAGCAAGTATAGTCCATATCAAATCAGTTGTACCAATCTTCTTCTGGGAAAGGTTGTCCTGTATCCAACAGTTATAGGCATTAAAAATTAAATTGCAGTTTAAAGACATAGTTAGACAAGGAATGGAAATCAAATTACAAGAAAATTCTGGAATAAAAAGAATATCACATAGGTAAAATTCAGAATTAAAGAATACAGTTCCAACAAGTTCAGTTATGATTGTACAACCATTAGGCAAACGAATACGAACAGGTTTAATACGTTTCAAAGATTGGAAAAGAGAATTAGAATAGCATACATGATTTGTAGCACCAGTATCTAAAATCCAAGATTGGGTATTTATGACGTTAAAAATATGAGAAAAAGAAAAAGAACCTGTGTGGGATGAATTAGATAGATGATTCACGACAGGAGAAGAGTTGGTTTGAGATGTGTGCAATAACGCCAATAAAGCCTTATGTTGCTCAGTGGTGAAACCAGAATGGGGCAAATCACCTAGAGAATCATCAGCGCAACTGGATTTGTGATCGTCATCATCAACATCAGATGCAACACAATTATTGGCAGAAGAATTTCCATTCTTGCAAAAATGAGGAGGAAAACTATGTTTGCGAAAACAAACATCAACGGTGTGACCTGAACGGTGGCAGTGAGAGCAATATCTCGAGTGACGGCTACTACTACCAGATGAACGACCACCAGTATCACCACGCCCCTTTGAATTAGCACGGTTAGAGTTGGAGACATTAGCAATGGTTGGAATTTCTTCAGAATTATGAAAGATTTGACGTTCTTGTTGCACTAATAATGAAAACACTTTGTTGATATTAGGGAGGGGATCCATGAGCATGACTTGGGAACGAACACTAGAATATTGATCGTTTAGACCTTTAAGAAATCAAATGACATAATCCCCATCCCAGTACTCACGAATTTTGGGAATTAGGGCATAAGAGCATTTGATTGCACAGGTACAAGAAGGTAGGGGACGAAAATTCTCAAGTTCTTGCCAAAGTTTCTTTAATCGTGTATAATAAGATGTAATCGAAGAGTCACCTTGACGGAGGCCATAAATCTCTTCTTGCAAATCGGAGATACGAAACACATCTCTGTGATGATATCGTTCACGCAGTTCAGACCAAATTTCAGCCACATAATCCATCCACATCACGCTCTGAGCAATATCCGGCTCCAAAGAATTCGTCATCCAAGACATCAACATAGTATTACAGCGACCCCACGCAATAGAAAGACGATCAAGATCAGAAGGACGAGGAAGAGAACCATTTACAAACCCTAATTTTTTTTTTCGAACGAAGGGCAACAATCATTAAGCGCGACCACGAGTGGTAATTCGAGGCGGAGAGAGGCGGAGAAACCAACGCGACACTAGGATTGTCACTTGGATGCATGAAGTATGGATCAAACATATCATGTTGGTAGGTGCGATTGGTTGTGACCGGAAGCGGAGGCGAAGACGGAGGAGAAATTATCGTAGTTTCTGAATATGAATCCATAAAAGGGTGATGGAGAAAAGAAAACGAAAAAGAAAAGGAAAAGAAAAAGAGAAAGAGAAAAAGAAAGAGATTACAAGTAAAAAAATAAAAAATAAAAAACAAAGTATTTACAATGATACCATATTAATCTCATAATAAATTAAAATTTCTTTTAATCTCATTTAAAAACAATGAAGACAAATTATTGTATATTACTCTCTCTTAGATCCCAACAAATAAAAGAAGGATCATTTTTATAGAGAGTAAAACAAATTAAAGCTAAAAATAAGGGAAAATAGTAACAAAAAATAACTAACTCTAAACTATCTTCATAAAAAACTTTTATTGAGATAACCAAATGAGAAATGATAGCTATGATAAGCTAACATTTTGTCCACATACTTAGTTTTTGTTTTGTCTATCATTTTATTTTCTCGTCTTGTTGTAGTGCTTTTTTAATTCAGATTTATGTATCAAACTTTAATCAATTGTTAATTCAATGACTGCAAAAGACATCAAAGACACCTCCATTTTTTTTATAATTATAAATTGTCACATTTATAGATATTTTATTATGCTATTAACTCGAATTTTGTAAATTTATTTATAAATTAATCGTTTTTTATTTTAGTAATTTTAAATTGTAATATTTTGGATCTATATAATATCTATCAATTAAAATAAACCTTAAATTTCGATAAAAATCAAATCAAATTGAGGACAAAAATATAATTAAACCCAAAAAGAAAAAAAAGAGAGAAATAATTGTATGATCCTCTAATATTTGTCTTGCCTTTTGATTCCCCTACGAATTGGATTTTTGGGAACCGGAAAAGACATCAGAAATTCAAGGAAGGAGAAGTTCCATTGACATTGACTTATGCTCTTCTCTTCTCCCTTCCTTGTTTCTTCTTTCAAAGCGCTTTTGTTACATTTCTTTTTTTTTACAAAAGCACTTATGTGTACTTTCTTTCTTTACCATTAAGCTACTAGTATATATTTGGACTTCAAGTGAAAGGAAAAAAATAATAAGAGAGCTTAAATAAATTGAAGAAAAATTAGAAACAAATGGATTCGGAAATTTTTCATACAATCTTAACCAAATCACTCACCGTCCTTGTCTGGTATTCTAACTCTTCTCTTTCTTTTCTTTTTGTCTTAACCCTCTGATTTTCGTGGAAACATACCCTAGTTAGAAATTCGGAGTTTGGTTAAAGTTAAGTAAAGTCTAATTATAAATTATTTCGTTCAGAATCCGAATTTGGATTCTTTCAAATAATTATCCTTTTGATTGAAACTTGCATGTACTTAATGGTTCATTTTTATTTTACTCTATTCTTTAAAATTAATATCTGTGCTTTTTTTAATTATTATTACATGCAGGCCTCCAATTAGTTTGCTTTGTCCCTTGTAAGTAAATTATAAATTAATTTTTTTATATTCTTTTAAAAAAAATGCAAGAGAATTTTGAATTAGGACTTTGAAGTTTATTGTGTTTTTGTTGTAGATACGTTTCTATTCGGGCATTGGAGAGTGATTGCCGTTCAAGTAATCAACGATGTCTTGCTTTTTGGGTTCTGTTTTATTTGTCTATGATCATGGAATGTGAATTTGCAGTGTTATTTACCTGGTAATTTTAGTTTAAGTATGTATAACTGTTATTAGTTTGTTTTTATCTTCCAATTATTATAAGTACTCTAAAACCTCCAATTTTATATTTTGACATCAAATTGGATGGAGATGTTGAAAAGTGATATCAAAGAATATTCATTGTGATATGTAATAATCATTTTAACTTCAACTATAACTCCGGTGATATAAGGTTGGTTTGGTTTCTGGGAGTGAGAGAGTTAGAAAGTTGAAAGTGGAGTGATAAGAAAGTCGCAGGTTTGATATCCATCTTTAGCAAAATACTATCAATACTAAATTTTGGCCTTATGTCTAGAGGATATATAAGAGATGTGACTTATATGAATTTGTTGCAGTTAGCAATCCACCCATGTACGAATTCAGTAGGTTGGTAGTCGTTGGGTCGAGATTGAATGGTCCATATTTTAATTCAGTATTTCTGTTTTTTTTTTTTTTAAATCAAAATATGCATTAGTATTTAAGTCGTTTGATCTTTGATCCAACGGCCACCGGCATGCTAACTGTGATTGTGTGGAATTGCTTACGGCAGCAAATCCAAATCCAACTTATATTCTCAATGACTTAAAGTTTTGTGTGAAGATGCAAGGTTGTGGTTTCTTGACAACCCGGCAGTTATCTTAAATCATTAAATTCAGAATTCAATTCATAGATAGCTTCTTGATTGCTGAGAGGTTGACTATTGTCTTAGTCAAATATGATGCTTCTTCTAACTTATCAATTTTATTTTATTTTCTTGTTGGAGATATTTTAGGTTGTCCAACATGAATGTTTACAGCTGATCACGGTAACCTTTTAACAGAATTGTATTTTATATTATATGAGGTTTTTCTAGATGGTAACAAGTCCTAACATTGCATAACTGAGTATCAAATTCACATGCATGTTGGTTTACTTTGTTATTGCCTTTGAACATTTTATGATCTATTTCTGAATTCAACTTCTTATTGAAATCATTTATGGCAACAAAGTTAAGAGGTCTAAGAGGGCATGTGTATTGAAAGAAATTAGAAACAAAATCACAAGGAATGAAAATGATTTTGGCTCTAGTAATCCGCTATGTTCTAAATGAAAACACGATAGTGTTGTCAAATAGCACTATAGCGCGTAGCAGAATTTTAACAAACTATTAGTGTTTTGCCAGATGCGATTTAGTATAAAGTGTTATAAAAACCGGCTATAGCATAGTAGTGCTATAACACAGTATCATAGCAGATTTGAAGAAACTGCTATTTTCTACTATCTGTGATGGATGACACTGAGAAAAGGAAAAGTAGTTTACTAATTTTATTAGTTCTTATAGTTTATCTGTCTGACAATTATTATTGGCTGTTGCTCATAACCAATCATCACTACTCACTAGTACTTCAGTTTGAATTTTCTTATCTTTAATTTTCTACTTTCGTTTGTCCTCATTTTGAACTGGCTTGTCGATGCAGGCCCCCATGGTGGCCTCATGCAAAAGCCATGGCAACTTTCCTTCTGTTAATACCTAATTTTGGTGCTGCGCTATACATCTACAAGTTCTTAATTAAACATTACTGTACTTGGAACATTTGTGCATGGACATTGAACATCTTTTATCAGAAAATCACACGTTTTGAATCAGATGAGGACAGCGAAAAACTTTCGGAACAAGAGGAGAAAAACTTAGTATATCAGGTATAGTTGTTATGTTTTTGTCTTAATTCAGAACATAACACTGACTGATTCTGCTTATTTGTATATCAGGATGACATTTGATGATTTTAAGGGTTTAACTTATTTGTTTGCTGCTTTTGATTTCTCAATATCCATCAACTCCAAATATGCATTCATCATTCTAAATCTTACAAAATTCTACAATTCATGATAGTAAGCTTTCACTTGCAATCTATGCAGCACTCAATCACTTCTATTTTATTTAAATTATTATCAATGTCTACGTGTTAGCATCGTGTCTGTGTAAGTGGTTCATAGCTTGCAACTATATCACAAATTTATATAGATGTTATGGTAACACCACTTACTAGGAGACCTATTAAGCTTGTTATTCCATCTGATTCTTTTGTTTTGTTGTCCTAATAGATATATGATATGATATATTTCTTTCTAAAAAGTTGTTTGCATCAGGGAAGAGATGATCATGCTGATTGTGACAAGACAAAAAGCAGTTATGCAAGTAAAAAGCAAGTCCAAAAGGAATGGAGCTGTGCTTTATGTCAAATTAGTACTACAAGTGAAAATTGCTTAGTGGAACATCTTCAAGGGAAGCAACACAAAGCTAAGAAAAAAGAACTTCGAGTAGGGTTACGTTTAATTAATAGTCCGTATATGTTATCCTTTACGCAAGAAAGAATCAAAGGAATGACTCTACTTAAAAATCTCAACCAAATTGCAAACATTCTGAGTCCAGTTTCTACATCCACAATATGGTGTGAATGGAAAAAGCCGGAATTCGGATGGACAAAACTAAACACTGATGGTTCTGTAAATAAAGAAACTGCTGCTTTTGGCGGGCTGCTTCGTGATCACCGTGGCGAACCGATATGTGGTTTTGTCTCGAAAGCTCCTCAAGGAGATATTTTCTTGGTAGAACTTTGGGCTATATGGAGAGGCCTTGTTCTCTCTTTCGGTCTTGGGATTAAATCAATATGGGTTGAGTCAGACTCCATGAGTGTTGTCAAGACTATCAATAAAATGCAGCCTTGTCCGAAAGCTGAAAGTTGTTTGGAAAAAATATGGAAACTGTTGAGTAAGTTTGAAAAATATCGGATTTCGCACTCGTGGCGCGAGACTAATAGAGCAGCAGATCATCTTGTTGGATTTTGATCCTTTGATTCCTAATTTTGACATAATTCACAATTCAACAATTTTCATACTTAATATGATAAATCTAATATTTCAATTGAGCAAAATTTCAGGAACACCAATTCAATCCTACACACTTGGATCAAATAGCTTGGAACACAAGAAATCAACAAAAGTTGAATTCTGAATATGTAAATCGATTGGGAAATCGATTTCATAACAAGGGTGTAAGGAAATCCTAAGTGTTTGTGAATGTGCAATCGATTAGGCAATCGATTAGATCAATTAAAAATGAAAAATGCACAAGTCAGTAGCCTCTGATCTGGAGGAAATCGATTGGTAAATCGATTGAACATTTCACAAATCAAACCTGATGATAACACATCGATTGGTAAATCGATTGAATGAGTCACAGTGGCACTCCAGTGCTGAGGAAATCGATTGGCAAATCGATTGATAAAATATCATTTGAAAAATGACCTCACCTGTGACAAATACAATCGATTGGACAATCAATTGTTAACACTTTCATTTTAATTAAGTTTGGTTGCAATCGATTGGGAAATCGATTGAACTAAACACCAGGTAAAAACTTTTCAGGAACATGCCACCACGTCGATTGACAAGTCGATTGATATCAAATAGCTGAGCCACTGTTTTGAAAACAATCGATTGGCAAATCGATTGATATTAAAACTGAATCACTATTTTGAATCACATCGATTGACAAATCGATTGACATCAAAAACCTGAGCCACTGTTTTGAAAACAATCGATTGGCAAATCGATTGAAATAAACTTGTTGAAAACACAGTGAACTCTGAAGTTTGGCAAATCGATTGAGTAATCGATTGAAAATAGTTTTATTAAAACAGTTTCCCAGAAATCGATTAGGCAATCGATTTATACAGGTCTGGACATGTTCTGCTGAAAAGTGTTGTTTTAAAGAATCGATTGGTAAATCGATTAGCTTGTATAGTTTCAAGATTAAAGAAAACCAAGATCGCGATAATCGATTGGCAAATCGATTTAGCTCATTTTATAACTTTACAAAATCGATTGGGAAATCGATTTCGTAGTTGGTTTTTCAGAAACTATATAAGATGTCTTTCAATCTTTATTCTAAAAACTTTTACATAACTTTTACATAACTTTTTCCTAACTTTCATAATTTCTCTTATGCTCTCAAAAACGGTTCATGGCAACAAACTAACAACTTCATAATTGTGATTACAGATCTCAATACAGTTTGTTGACAATCTAAGAGAAATGATAATGTGCTCAAGAACAATCCATGAATATCCAGATTTGTGAAGAGCAACATTCATAAAGATTGAAGACCCTTTTGTTTTACGTCTTTTATTCTTTCTGTAATAAATCTTTGAACCAAAACGAACGTTGAAAATCCAGCTAGAAACTGGTGGCTACTTTCTTGGGTGAGAGGTCTCAACAAGAAAGAGTCGTACTTTGATTTTGTGTTAGGCTGACGATTGTCTACAAGGATCAAAGGGTTGATAGAAAGCCAGCTAGAAACTGGTGGCTACTTTCTTGGGTGAAGATTGTTCAACAAGGAAGAGTCGCACTGTGATTCTGTGATAGGTTGACGAGTATCTACAAGGATCAGAGGGTATTCAATAGGAAAGAGATCATTAAGATAGATAGGTTTCAGGGAGGAAACTGGACAATCTGTAATTGATTCTTTCTATTGAAGGAGAAGAAAATCTGAAATCCGATTGGATTTTCAGGACTGGACGTAGGTTGTTGTTGACAACCGAACTAGGATAAATCTCTGTGTTTTCTTCTCTAACTCTCTCTCTTTAATTTTCTATATTGTTAACTTTGTATGCCTCAAAATTTAAATTCCGCTGTGCACTTGATACAGATTAATTTGGTAACGAAAACTGATATATTTTCTGTTATTTCGAGGTCAAGATACCAACACATCTTGCAAAGATGGCTCTTTTGGGGAATGATGTGGTTTTGTGGCCGATTGATTTTCCGCATAGTCTTTGCAATATCATTCAAGAAGATGCCAAAGGAACGAAATATCTAAGACGGTGATACTTACTGATATCTAAGTCTGAAAGTTTTGTTTGTGGTTTCCATTTTGATGGGGTTGGTGGTGGAAACGGTAATGTTAGAATATAAGATGTTTTGAAATATTATCTTATATTCTAACAGATAAGATTCAAATGATATCAGAAAACCATAGGAAGAAACTAATGCTATAACTGATGCTAATAGAATTATAGTTTGCAATGTAAATTATAATGACATATGTGTTATCTTTTCCTTATCATGATTATCTCAAACTTTGTTGGTGTTTTCGTGTGCTAGTATCCAACACTGATACACTTGATATTTCGATATAGGACTTTCAAGCATCGTCAGATTTTCTATGATATCCTTTTTTTATTAATGTTGGGAGAGCAGAATTGAAGGTACGTTCTTATTAATTTGTTGAGGATACAATAAAGAAAAAGACATTGATGTCCATTTATTTTTCCTTGTGGTTGACTGCAACTATTAATTTAGCTGTAAATATTGTGGTAGGATAAATAAATATATAGCGGCATTTGCCAGCTTTGCTCGTGTGTTTTCATATTATAATGCTTAAAACCAAAACTAAGCATATATATATATATATCTTATATTTATTTATATAACTATAATAAACAATATTTTTTTAAATACTAAATGAAACTAATATTATTTCTAATACATGAATTTTTTTCATTTGTTCATTGGTTCTTTCTACATTGTCAAAGGATAAATAACTTAAACGTATAAAAAAAAACTGATTAAAAGACACTTATATAATATATTATAGGCTAAATTACATTTGTGGTCCTTTAACTTAATCTCAGGTAACGTTTTAGTCCTTTATCTTATTTTTGTTTTCCGATTTAGTCCTTTATTCCTAACAATATCAAATAAAGTATGAAAATATGAGTTTATTTGAAGATTTGCGTTACGAATTTGATGAAATTTGTATTATAATGAAGAATATAATTAATTTTTGTATAAAAAATGATAACATTGTTGAAATTTTAAAATATAAAATATCAAATTGTCACTTAAAATTAAAATAAATGACCAAGTCGAAAAAAAAAAGATAAATGACTAAAACTTTACCTGAGATTAAGTTAAAAGACCACAAATGTAATTTAGTCTATATTATATATATAGAAGTCACTTTTGGTCAATAATTTTCCTTTCATATATATATATATATAAAAGACACTTTTGATCAATAATTTTTATCTTATATGTAAGATAATTTTGATCAAGCATAAATATTAAAAAAAATAGTTTTACAATAATTTTTTTAATAATGAATTTCTCTTTTCAAAACTATCTTTTAGTCATTATGAAAGAAAAATAGTTATTATTTTAATTCTTTATATTTAATTAGAGGTATTTTTGTAAAAAATTAATTAATATTTTTTATAATTTGTAAAAGATTGTATATAAAGGGACATATTTTTTTACAAGAGGGTCTGGATGTTACAAAATAATATTCATCCTCGTACATGATTTTTGCAATAAACTAAGTAAATGATTTAATTTTTTTTATTTTCACAATTTACTAAAATGCATTTCCTTCAAAATAAAACCATACGTCTCTTTTTCTTCATTTATTAGAAAGGAATTCTTTGTAAGTATTTTTAATTTAGTTTCTCTTTTATTTTTTTATGTGATTTTGTTGTTGTTTAGTATAGCTCTTTTTAATGTTTTTGTATAACGTTTGATTAGTTCAAATCGACAAAATAACTTTAATTTATTATAAATTTTAATCAATAACTTTGACATCATCAACATTACAGATTTAAAATTATCATATATTGTTATTGTGCCAATAGTTTTTAGCTCCGATTAAAAATAAAATTAAATATTTAATTGAACTAAGAACCTCCAATTAAGCTATGGTCGATACAAGGGCGAGGCAAATGAGGTTGTGGTCTTAACACTCAAATATTTTTAAACCTCAAATTTATACTTTTTATTTATTTAAATTATTAATTTTTTTTAGTATTTATAATATAAATTTCATTTTCTAATTTTGATACTAATTAATTCAATAAAAAAAATTACTCAGTCATGTTAATATATTTATTATTTATTTGTAAATTGTTTAATATTATATCAACAAAAAACTTATTTAATACTGTGAAATAATTGTTTATCTTAATTTTTATAAAGCGTCAATTTAAATTTTGCTTAATACTTTTAGATTTTCCGGCCGTGAGTTAAAGTGAAAGATATGTAAATAATCTCATCGAAATGCACTTGAATATATATTGTTTAATTAAATATTTAATTTTATTTTCAATCAAAATTAAAAAACTATTGGCACAATAACTTAATGTCCGATTATTTTTATCCTTATTTAATAGTTTTCTAAATCATCCTTGCGTATATCGGAGACCTAAACCAAGTTCCATTCATCTAGAGAATTTTGACAAGATTAGATTAAGTATCTTGTGCTTTACTATTGTGCAACCTTTTAATCTTCATGTTGTGAAATAAATTGGGAGTATACATTTATTTATGCTTTACTTAAAATATAAAATAAAAACAAGATCTTGTCATTATTATATCATCATATTTAAATGAAAAAAAATAGTCGACCCTAATTCTAGAGAGAGAAGCTCTCTTCCATGTAACATCCTCACCATGGTTGGTATGGTTATCTTCTCCAGATATCTGAAGCTCATTCCCTCTTCATGAAGCCCCCCCCC
>NC_021161.2:36683846-36699092 GCF_000331145.2 Cicer arietinum
CCCCCCAATTCTCTTTGGAGGCTCTCTCTCCCTCTATTTTGCTACTAACTCATTTATCTTGTCAGGATTTTTATAGGTCGTAGGTTTAGTTTATTTGTTTAGACTTGGTTACGTTGGTTTAGTAGATTGCTGTGGTGGAAATTAATTCTCAATCTACTTGTCCTTTTGCTATTGGACCAATCACACGGTCCTTTTACTAATTTTTCTTTAATTGTACATGTGATAATAGACAGTTCTAGTGCAAGAAATAGTTTTAACATATTCTATGCTCACAAAGTCACTTTTGTCCTCGTTGTATCTTCTTTTTGTGCGAGCGTATGAGCTTTTCTCAATAGACTATTTGTATTTGTATTGTGTTGAGTCAGCGAAGTTCCATCTGGCCCCTATTTTTTTTAATAGAATTTAGTTGAAAAAAAACAAGATGGCCACACAAAGAAGTAAATTTAGTATTTATTTATTGCAAGCTTCTGACTTCTTCAAGGAGTAGTTTACAATATCAAGATGAAACTATAATATGGGATGTATCTAAGATGGTTTTAGATGATTTAATGATCATGAAATTCTCAAACCGTAGTCTGAGAGTGTCTTTTTCATTGAGGATCTTTTACTAGGGGCCTTAAATTGATCTTAACCGCAAACACAACCTGGTGTACTTAGGAAAATGACCATATAATACAGTACATAGTAATTTGTTATTAAGACGCGGGTAAATTTTTGCATGGAAGCTGCCAGTTTGATTTCGTAATACCACTAAACAAAGTCACAGAAATGAACAATATATCATGACGTGGCAAAATGGTTAGTTGAAAAACTGCCAAACGGCATTTTCCATTGCAATTTACTACTGTACAATATTTTAAGATAACATTTTGAAAGAAAAAAGAAATTCAAACCCCTGTACCACTCAATTCTATTCTGAAATGACTCCTAATCTAGTAAATGTAATACAAATACTCCCTCTGAAACATTTCAACCAAATCCGAATCCCTCACTTGCTTCATGAATCGCCAGCAGTAACCTATCTTCCAAATGTTGTTTAGATGGATACTCTGGCAAATCTAATTGATTAAAACTGCACAAAGAAAAATTCATGTTAAATTAGTTCAAATCAAATAACAACAACAAAAACAGTGGTGATGATGGCCGATCAAATGATAACATAGCATGCAAGCTATATAAATTATCCAAACAGAAAGCAAATATATATTGTGAATTGAAAAGGGAAAAAAGATGTACCAAGTATGAGCAGAAGGCAAATGATCAGGACTTCCATATGCTTTGTGTATCTGAAACTTCTGAGAGCCTGAAATTCCCTGAAGAGCGCTAAAACCTTCCAGAGGCACCTGAAATATCAGTGATGAAAATCAGAACCCCAAACCGCACTATAAATGTTTTAAACACTATATAGGTGTCAATGACATTCATTTTACATCAAGTAGGATACAGGTTCTGTCTAGTGTGGAAAAATCATTTCCTGTTTATGTATTTGTTTTAACTAATATTAATAAAATGGTATCTTCATCTCCTCTTTAACAAATTTTTACATGAAAAGGTGAAAATGAAAACCAGAAACAATGTAAAACAAGGTGATATTTTAAAAATTATTAGTGGAGATAAGAAGTGAAAATAGAACCATACCTTGGATGTGCCAGTCACAAATTGCAAAAGCCGAGCCTTGTCCTCCTTGCTTAAATCTTGAACAACCTCCCAAAACCATTGGATAACTGGCGATGCAGCACTATAACCAGAATATTCTGTATTTGCTCTCAAGTCATCCACTGAAATAAATAGTTGAACTGAGTGTTAAATTTTATTGTTTAGAGATTAAAGAACTAGCCAGTATTGAGCAACTGAGCAAGAATGCCGTCAATAAATGAAAGAAACTCACAATAAAAATAACTCACAATAAAGGTTAACAAACTTACAATCAATATCGGGAAGTCCACTGATCAATAGTTCCAGCTCTTTATCATTGAAAATAGATATCAACTCCTTGGGAATTATTTCACTGAACCCTTCCAAGAAAGCATTTATTTGAGGTCGAATAGCAGTGGTCAATCGATGCTCAGCAACTAAATCAACATATTGATGTTTATTCTCCTCTGTAACTTTAGTATTCCGTCCACCGGGAATCAACTCATAATCAGTCACCTAAATATTTTCATTAAGATTAGACAGTTGACAACGAACAAGCCAATACATCAAATATCATCTCGAAAATTTCAGAGCAAAGTCAATACCTCCGTTCGTTCATATAATATCAACTTTTCCTCATCTGCATCAATGCTAAAGGTAAGATTCAGATCATCACTGATGTCATTCTGCGATCATACCACATACATAAGAAAATGTTTTCAATGAACATGTAGATAACAATTTTGAGTGTTGATAGGGTGGACACAAACTACAAAAATACACTTGCCTCAAGCAGCCATTTCAAATTTTTGAAATAAGCAGGATCAATGGCTTCTATATCATGATATGTAACTTTGGCCCCTAGAATGTGCTTATAGAATGATCGAGTAAAATGGACATCCAAGAGCTGACCATCAAATAATGCTTTTCCGACCTGGATAAGGTAGAAGAGATAAGAAGCACGTATGACAAGCAGCAAACCTTAAAAATAAGGTGCAAAGGAACTCACCACTCTACCAACAAATTTGAAATAAGATAGATGTTCTGTTTGGTAAACAGAGTTTGGGTTTGGCTGAAATGTTGACTCATTGCCCACCGTAGTAAAAAGTAATGCTCCTTTGTCAAAAATAACCCTGGACAACAATTGATACCACTCCCTTGTAAGACCACCTGCATCGATACCTTCCTCCCCTTGGAAGTGAACAGTCAACCTTCCCTTCAAATCTTGAGTTGATCTCATTCGAAGTTGGTTATAAGAATCTTCTAATACATATGCCCTTCTTACTGATATTCTTAGTGGGCTGTGGTGATGGTCATGCTGATGCTTAATTTTTGATCGGAAGTAGGAGCGCTTGTTATCAAAATCAATGAATCTGGGAATCTTCAGCATAAGGGCAAAAGATTTCTCAAGCAAGCCAGGGTTTTGCCTGATAAAAGCATTTAGCAGCTTCCTATGCTTCTCAGAAAACTTGACAAAAGCGCCATGTTTCTCGTCTACTTTCACAGCAGATCCAGATGCTTTCTGCTCAGTACCAGATGTGCTGGCATCTTCAACATCAGAGATACAAGGAACACCTATGTCATGATTAGCACCTGACTGTGCAGGATGCAGCTTCTCACAAACCACAAAGAAAGATTCTATGTATGGTAGGATATTTTGAGAACCAGCTGGAAGTGGAGGCATGACACTAGACGGTTTAGACACAGATGTAGTAGATGGCGGGTAAACATCAGATGCCGGCTCAGAGTAGGATTCTATCTTGCTTATGCAACAGCTCAACTCATGCCATAAGGGCTCTAATGCTGAATTGATTTCCAAAAACTCAAAAAGAGGACGAGATATTCCATCATTCTCTTTCTCAGACGATGGGGTGAGAAAGGAACTCAAGGCTTGCAAAACTCTCAAAATTGCAGCACCATTAGTAGATGTACTAAGAAGAGCTTTCATTGCTTCACTGAAAATGCGTAGTTCATCCATAGCAGATGAAGTCAAGTCTCGAACTGCTCCTGACAGATGAGAGACAAAAAGCTGACAGTGAATTGGAGCAATGGACACTAATTTCCTCATTACTTCGGCAACGAGACCATATGCATTATCTGACAAACTGAAAGGAATACATGAAACATCAGATAAAGTCCATCATTGCTAAATTCCACAGCATTGATTTTTCAAAAACTCATGGTCTGTGAATTGTGTCATAAAAATAACAAAGGAAAAAAATATCAATACACAGTGAGTCGATTAAAAATCAGGAGCTTGTCTGCCAGGAATCTTATGACTCCCACCACTCTTCAGGAGTTCTTAGTAATCGTAACTAAATACACCAAAACAAGGCAAACTGACAAAACCCCGACAGCGGAATTAACACAATCTATAAGCATAAGTATAATCATCATACCCTTCTAGTGCAAGCAATGAGCACAGGAGTTGGAGTTCTGCTTTTGGCAGGTTACCCAGTACTTGCTGAGTCTCACATTCCTTATTACCAGAGGATGTTGGTTTCGAGGAACTGTCAGCTTTAGGACATGCATCAAGACCAGAAGAAATAACAGAATTCATATTTACATCAGCCTCCATCGCAGAAATTTGTGGGCCCAATACTGGCTCTGTAGTTATATGGGATTTGTCAGATGAACTACACTTGCCTCCAGCACTATCAATGATGACATCGAGTAAGTTTAGCAACTGAGAACAAATACAAAGCATATCATGTCAGCAGTTACATGAAATTGGATGCACTAAAGATATACCAATAAAACCAAATCATCACCTGTTCGAGATGGGCTATGCTCCTCAAATAAAGGGGTTGTTTCAAGAGACTCAAAAGCATTGCAATGGATATGTATCCTTCATTATTTTCACCTATAGTAACTTGATCTTCAACAACCATCACAGCTTTGCCACGCATAATCTCAGCATTATCTGGCTCTCTTGATGCAGGATGATGCAGCCTAAGCTCAAGCAATTTTTTTGCCACATATGGATGATTACGAGCAAGATAAGTGAGAGTTTCAAGTATTCTCCGTGAGAGCAATGGGGGAACTCCTGCATAATCAAACAAGTATAGAAGGCATTGATAAATTCATCCACAATTAACATTTCAAAACATATTTTCCAAATAATTTTAACAGCCACTAATGAAAGCAAGCATGAGGAATAAGAAAACAGAAGAGGAATACGTACTAAACAAGGGCATTACTTGTTAGGAACCAGGTATCTTACTAGAAACAATAGGGAATATTACTTTGAAGGTCAGCAACCCTCCCTTGCCCAAAAGACCCTATTCTCTTACAAATGTCTGGATACCTCTCCCTCTCAACCTCTTCTAAATTATATGCAATATACCTCATTTATTCTTACTATCACAGCCAAACTAACTAACTAACTAACTTCATTAGCAGATTAGTGTCACCAACTCACGCCTAACATCACTTCAGAAAACTAATTGGGATTACTGTCAACAATGACTTTGTACAAAAATAAAGACTAATCAAGTTTGCTTACCATCAAAAGATTGAGGACGTGAGTACATTACATTGCTCTGACGACCATATAGTCTGTATGGAGGCTCAACTGTACTACAATGACTGGTAGGCTTTCTTACATCAAGAATCAGTAAATCCATCAGAATTTTCACCAGAGAAGTTCTACTTTCACTATGGGCACAAAGATGCAAAAGAAGCCTCTGCAATTGACCTTTATACAATGGCTGCAAAAAAAAAATTAAAAATAATAAACAACAGAGTTGTGCTCATTTTGAAGGACTTCTCCTTGATTCCTATCATCAAGTAACACCTGAACTAATTTTTCAAAAAAAACAAGTAAAACCTGCACTATACGAAATAACCGAATCATGGCATGCAAAGCTTCAGTGTCAACTAGAGGTTCTCCATCAGCTTCAACAACCTTAGCTCCACCAGACCTGCGTGAAGTAATGCTTCGCCCTATACCATCCATGCCAGAACCAGAACTTTCACCATGTCTAGATGTCTCACCTCTACGGCTTCTAGGATGCATTCCCAAGAGGGTACGGCTGTATCGATGTGCAAACCTCTCCCGCAACATATTTGCCTCGGCAACAAGAGCAGGTGTAAGGTTGGCAAGGACAGCATCAGATGAAGTTAAAAGAACCTGAACAAAATCAAAAAGAATTCATCAGAGACAGACTCATTTTATAAAACTGGATTCAACCAACAAACTTACCTCTTCTCGTAGCTCAGAAGGAAATGTTGCAATTATTGAGACTGTATCCATTTCAACAGGTTGCCCTTCCAATTCCTGAGATTGATGTAGCCTTTGTGCTTGCTGTTGAGCAAGAACTTCTGCTCGAATATCTGGGGGAAGAGCTGCAAGGAATTCTGGATCAATATCCCCGCTGTTTTGGGACTCGGCATTTGATGGTTGACCCACTTGACCCTGCTGAGCTGATAGGACTTCAACACGCAACTCCTCAGGAAGAGCATCAAGAAAAGCAGGATCAATTGCTCCCGATCCAGCATCATTGTTCACCTGCTGTTCAGCTGCTGGACCATCTTGATCTGCATCTCGGCTTGAATTTTCAGAAACTTCAATAACACTATGAAGCGATGCATCTCTCCCACCTAGAGGAGAAGAATGACCAAAAGACACATTTGCTCTTCTAGTCCTTGCAGCTTGTGATTCACCCGCTATCCTATCTGCAGAAACCTGCCTTTCTCCACCATCATCATGGCCATCAGCGCTTCCAATCTCAACATCTAGGCTCCGAAGACTTTCACCAAAAGTAGCCGCACTACCACTACTCTCTTGGCTGACAGCTTCAACATCCCGAGCAGCTGCATCATTATGCTCAAACTGCATCTCAACTGCCTGTGAGTGAGTGCCTGATGCGTCTGCTTGCAGGGATCCATTTTCGGCAGGTTGGTTATCAACATTGTTGTTATTGTTATCAATTGATGCTGGAGTCACCATACCACTATCTTGAATTGCATTACTTTCGACTGGAATTTCTAGACTTGAACCCCCTGAATCGTGCATCTGGCTGACCTTAACTATTTTACTATGAAGACCTGCTTCAACTAGGCTCTCTCTCCCTCTATTTTGCTACTAACTCATTTATCTTGTCAGGATTTTTATAGGTCGTAGGTTTAGTTTATTTGTTTAGACTTGGTTACGTTGGTTTAGTAGATTGCTGTGGTGGAAATTAATTCTCAATCTACTTGTCCTTTTGCTATTGGACCAATCACACGGTCCTTTTACTAATTTTTCTTTAATTGTACATGTGATAATAGACAGTTCTAGTGCAAGAAATAGTTTTAACATATTCTATGCTCACAAAGTCACTTTTGTCCTCGTTGTATCTTCTTTTTGTGCGAGCGTATGAGCTTTTCTCAATAGACTATTTGTATTTGTATTGTGTTGAGTCAGCGAAGTTCCATCTGGCCCCTATTTTTTTTAATAGAATTTAGTTGAAAAAAAACAAGATGGCCACACAAAGAAGTAAATTTAGTATTTATTTATTGCAAGCTTCTGACTTCTTCAAGGAGTAGTTTACAATATCAAGATGAAACTATAATATGGGATGTATCTAAGATGGTTTTAGATGATTTAATGATCATGAAATTCTCAAACCGTAGTCTGAGAGTGTCTTTTTCATTGAGGATCTTTTACTAGGGGCCTTAAATTGATCTTAACCGCAAACACAACCTGGTGTACTTAGGAAAATGACCATATAATACAGTACATAGTAATTTGTTATTAAGACGCGGGTAAATTTTTGCATGGAAGCTGCCAGTTTGATTTCGTAATACCACTAAACAAAGTCACAGAAATGAACAATATATCATGACGTGGCAAAATGGTTAGTTGAAAAACTGCCAAACGGCATTTTCCATTGCAATTTACTACTGTACAATATTTTAAGATAACATTTTGAAAGAAAAAAGAAATTCAAACCCCTGTACCACTCAATTCTATTCTGAAATGACTCCTAATCTAGTAAATGTAATACAAATACTCCCTCTGAAACATTTCAACCAAATCCGAATCCCTCACTTGCTTCATGAATCGCCAGCAGTAACCTATCTTCCAAATGTTGTTTAGATGGATACTCTGGCAAATCTAATTGATTAAAACTGCACAAAGAAAAATTCATGTTAAATTAGTTCAAATCAAATAACAACAACAAAAACAGTGGTGATGATGGCCGATCAAATGATAACATAGCATGCAAGCTATATAAATTATCCAAACAGAAAGCAAATATATATTGTGAATTGAAAAGGGAAAAAAGATGTACCAAGTATGAGCAGAAGGCAAATGATCAGGACTTCCATATGCTTTGTGTATCTGAAACTTCTGAGAGCCTGAAATTCCCTGAAGAGCGCTAAAACCTTCCAGAGGCACCTGAAATATCAGTGATGAAAATCAGAACCCCAAACCGCACTATAAATGTTTTAAACACTATATAGGTGTCAATGACATTCATTTTACATCAAGTAGGATACAGGTTCTGTCTAGTGTGGAAAAATCATTTCCTGTTTATGTATTTGTTTTAACTAATATTAATAAAATGGTATCTTCATCTCCTCTTTAACAAATTTTTACATGAAAAGGTGAAAATGAAAACCAGAAACAATGTAAAACAAGGTGATATTTTAAAAATTATTAGTGGAGATAAGAAGTGAAAATAGAACCATACCTTGGATGTGCCAGTCACAAATTGCAAAAGCCGAGCCTTGTCCTCCTTGCTTAAATCTTGAACAACCTCCCAAAACCATTGGATAACTGGCGATGCAGCACTATAACCAGAATATTCTGTATTTGCTCTCAAGTCATCCACTGAAATGAATGCACAACTGTTAAAACTTCCCGTTTCAAGTAATTTAAATACTGGTTTACAGCAAGCAGGGAGAGAAAATTAACATTAATCACATCAACAAATTCTAGAAGGAAATGGAAGTCTTACAATCAATATCAGGAAGTCCACTGATCAGTAATTCCAGCTCTTTGTCATTGAATATGGATATCAACTCTCTCGGAATTAATTCACTGAATCCTTCCAAGAAAGCATTTATTTGAGGTCGAATAGCAGTTGTCAACCGATGCTCCGCAACCAAATCAACATACTGGTGCTTATTCTCCTCGGTAACTTTGATATTCCGTCCACCAGGAATCAACTCATAATCAGTCACCTAGACATATTCGTCAAGATTAGACTAAAAATGCACTATCCATTATATACCATATATCAAAAAGTTTAAGGGCACATACTTCTGTCCGTTCATATAAGATCCATTTTTCCTCATCCGCATCAATGCTAAAAGTAAGATCCAGAATTTCGCTGATATCATTCTGTAATCATACCAGAAACAAGAGATGACATTCACATTAACAATTAACAAAAAGTGTTGGCAATAGTGAAAAAGGAGAGAAATGCACTTGCCTCAAGCATCCATTTCAAATTTTTGAAATAGTCAGGATCAATGGCTTCAATATCATGATATGTAACTTTGACCCCAAGTATGTGCTTGTAGAATGACCGAGTAAAATGGACATCCAAAAGCTGCCCATCAAATAGTGCTTTACCAACCTGGACAGTGTAAAAAAGGGGTAAGAAAGAGCCGTATATGACCAACAGAAAGCATTAAAAGCAGATGCTAATGGACTCACCACTCTACCAACAAATTTGAAATAAGATAAATGTTCTGTTTGATAAACAGAGTTAGGGTTTGGTTGAAATGTTGACTCATTGCCCACTGTAGTAAAAAGCAGTGCTCCTTTGTCAAAAATAACTCTGGACAATAATTGATACCACTCCCTTGTAAGTCCTCCCGCATCAATACCTTCCTCCCCTTGAAAGTGAACAGTCAACCTTCCCTTCAAATCTTGAGTTGGTCTCATGCGAAGTTGGTTATAAGAATCTTCTAGAACATATGCCCTTCTTACTGATATTCTTAAGGGGCTATGATGATGGTCATGCTGATGCTTAATTTTTGATCGGAAGTGGGCCCGCTTGTTATCAAAATCAATAAATCTTGGAACCTTCAGCATGAGTGAGAAAGATTTCTCAAGCAAACCAGGATTTTGCCTTATAAAAGCATTTAGAAGTTTCCTATGTTTCTCTGAGAACCTAACAAAAGGCATATGTTTCTCCTCTACTTTCACACCAGGTCCAGATACTTTCTGCTGAGATGCAGATGTGCTTGCATTCTCAACATCAGAAATAACAGTAGTACTTGAGTCATGACTAGCACCTGACTCTGGGGGATGCAATTTCTCACAAACCACAAAGAAAGATTCTATATATGGCAAGATATTTTGAGAGCCAGCTGGAAGTGGAGGCATGGCACCAGACGGTGTAGAAACAGATGATGATCTAGATGGGGGGAAGAACTCAGACGGTGTAGACTCAGAGTATGACTCTATCTTGCTTATGCAACAGCTCAGCTCGTGCCACAATGGTTCTAATGTTGAATTGATTTGCCAAACCTCTGAAAGAGCAGCAGGAGTAACTCTATCACCCTGGTTCTCAGTTAGAGTGATGACAAGTGAACTCAAGGCTTGCAAAACTCTCAAAATTGCAGCTCCATCAGTAGATGTAGTACTAAGAAGAGCTTTCATAGCTTCACCGAAAACATGTAACTCATCCATTGCAGATGATGTCAAGTTTTGAACTGCTTCAGCCAGCTCAGTGACAAAAAGTTGACAATGAGTTGGAGCAATGGCCACCAATTTCTTCACTACCTCCGCAACAAGAGTATATGCATTATCTGACAAACTGTGAGGAATGCATAAAGTATCAGATCAACTCCATCACTAAAACATTAACATAGTCAATATGTCACTACAACAATAATAGCCAAAACAATCCGGTCTGGTTATTGATAAAAAAAACCAGCCAGCTGAATTTAAAATTATTTAGGAGTTCCTAAGTCATTATTTTTTATCATCCCTACGCTCCCCCAGAACCAGGAGGAGCTCCTAGTCATGTCATGGTAAATAAAAACTAGGCATGTTGACAAAAATGCTAACAAAAGGATTAACACAAATCAACAAGCGAAGGCCTTAGCATACCCTTCTTGTGCAAGCAATGAGCACAGGAGCCGAAGTTCAGATTGTGGCAAATTACTCAATACTCTCTGAGACTCAGACTCCGTAGTAATATCGGAGGGTGCGGGTTTGGATGAATCATTAACTGTAGTAGATGCATCAGCCACAGAAGTCAAAATACCAGAACCTGTATTCGTTTCTGCCTCCACAGCAGAAATTTGAGGTGCCGATGGTGGCTTTGAAGCCGAAATCAAAGATTTATCAGATGGAGTGGACTTGCTTGCAGCGCTATCAATGATTACATCCAGTAAATTTAGCAGCTGAAGACATAAGCACAGGTACAAGGTAAATCATGTCAATTATCTATAAGCATTAAATTGAATGGCATGTAGGCCATAAAACCAACCAAACATTCACCTGCTCAAGATGGGCTATGCTCCTCAAATAAAGTGGTTGGTTCAAGAGACCCAAAAGCATTGCAATAGAGATGTACCCTCTATTACCTTCACCTATATCAACTTCATCTTCAACAACCATTATGGCTTTGCCACGTGCATCACTAACATTATTTGGTTCTTTAATGTCAGGATGAGGAAGGCTGGACTGAAGCAAGTTTTTTGCCACATATAGATGATTACGAGCAAGATAAGTGAGGGTTTCAAGTATCCGACGAGACAGCAATGGGGGTACCCCTGCATAATCAAACAATATGAAGGATATTCATACAAACTAATTTACCATTAAATAACCAAAACAATATAAATGGACAATTTAGCGAAAATAAAAATCAGAATAAGGAAAAGATTGTTTCAGAGATTGCTTACTTGGGAAGATTCAAGAATGCAAGCACTAACTAAAAAACTACATTTATATAATCAGGATAGTATAAATAAGATAATTGAAGTATTCTTACCATCAAAAGACTGAGGACGGGAATACATTACATTGCTCTGACAACCATATAATCTATATGGTGGCTCAACAGTACCAACAGAACTGACAGGCCTTCTCACATCAAGCATTAGCATGTCCATCAGAATTTTCACCAAAGATAATCTTGTTTCACTATGAGCACAAAGATTTAAAAGAAGCCTCTGCAATTGGCCTTTATAAAGTGGCTGCGAAAATGTAAGACAAATTATAGAAGATAATAAAGGAATCATTTAGTAGGGTTTCATATATTATAAATTACTACCTGCACCATGCGAAATAACCGAACCATGGCATGCAAAGCTTCCGTGTCAACTAGTGGTGCTCCATCAGCTTCAACAACCTTAGCTCCGCTGGACCGGCGTGAAGAAATAGTTCCCCTTACAGCATCAAGGCCAGAACCAATACCTTCACTGCGTCTTGAAGTCTCACCTCTACGACTTCTTGGATACATACCAAAGAGGGTACGACTGTAACGATGTGCATACCTCTCCCGCAACATATTTGCCTCGGCAACAAGGGCAGGTGTAAGATTGGCAAGTATAGTATCAGGTGAAGTTAACAGAACCTGAAGAAAATAAAAGAAAAAAGACACAAGTCAGATACAATTACACTTTTATATAAATGGCAGTCAATTGATGAACTTGCCTCTTCTCGTAAATCTGAAGGAAACGTTGCAATTATCGAGACTGTATCCATTTCTACAGGTTGACCTTCCAACTCCTGTGACTGATTTGACCTCTGTGCTTGCTGTTGAGCTAGAACTTCTGCTCGAATATCTGCAGGGAGGGCAGCAAGGAACTCTGGATCAATATCACCAGAGTTCTGAGACTCAACATTTGATGGCTGAGCCACTTGACCTTGCTGAGCTGAGAGGACTTCAGCCCGCAGCTCCTCAGGAAGAGCATCTAGGAAAGCAGGATCGATTGCTCCTGATCTAGCATCGCTATTCACCTGCTGCTCTGCGGCTGGACTCACTTGATCTGCATCCCGACTTGAATTCTCAGAAACTTCAGCAACGCTGTGAAGGGGTGCATCTCTTCCAACAACAGGGGGAAGATGACCCGGAGGAATAGTTGCTCTTCTTGGGCGTGCAGCCTGTGAATCACCAGTTATCCTGTCTGCAGAAACCTGCCTTTCCCCACCGTCATCATGGCCATCAGCACTTCCAATCTCAACATCTAGGCTCCGGAGGCTTTCACCAAAAGTTGCGCCACTACCGCTACTCTCCTGGCTCACAGCTTCAACATCCCTCACAGCACCATCATTATGCTCAAACTGAATCTCAACAGCCTGTGTGTGATTGTTTGATACATTTGTTTGCTCTCCTGTCACTGCAGGTCTGACATCAGCATTATTACTGTTATCAATTATTGAGGGAGTCATTGCACTAACTCCTTGAATAGTATTACTCTCAACAGGGATTTCTGGCCTTGCACCACCTGAATCTTGTGCCTCGCTAGTTTCAACTTTACCATGAGAACCTGCTTCTGCTACATCCTGACTGGGTGAAATTTCGGGGTTTCGTTGCCTTAATTGAGAGACAAGCAACTCCTCAAGACCTTGTGGTACAACACTGCTGTTTGATCCACCACGCTGCTGGTTATTATCAGTCCACAAGTTTAAACGATGTCCATGGCGTCCACTTCTCAGTGATCGAAAAATATTATCAAGACCTGATGAGTTGTTCTCCAGTAAACTATCTGGAAATTTTTAATAAGATACAAAAAAGAAGAGTCATTTAAAACTACATATACAACCAATAGCAATGAATAGATTAAGGAAATACTTGTGATTCAAATAATTTATTAATTGCAATAAAATTCTAAAGGAACTAGCCTGGTTGCCCCATAGATGGGGGGAATGAGGAAGAAGGATCAACCAAGAGTGGATGACGGGAAGGAATAACAGTATCACCAGTTATTCCCAAAAGACTATTAATAGATGTTGTCCTCCCTGGACGTCTGGATCCAAAAACTTCAACTGGCATTACACGAAAAGCTTCATTTGGAAAACTATTATCTCTGCCAAGAACCTCAATGTGGTCAAGAACATTAATTCCATTAATGCCCTCCTCAAGTCGCAGTATAACACCATCCTCATCTTCCTCATCTTCCTCATCCTCTTCTTCCATTACTTCGTCGTCAAATTCATCATCGTCAATCTCATGATCATCTTGATCGGTGTCAGGATGTGGCAAGTGATGGACTTCATCTTCCAAGTCATTACGTTCCTCATCATCATCCTCATCTTCATCTACATCTTCGCCTTCGTCTCCAGACATATCATCATCCTCATCACCATCTTCATCAAGATTCTCTTGGTCATGAGGTTGGATTTCAAATTGTAGGCCCACATTTTCCATTACATTTTCAACATCTCTTGCATCCTCAGAATTTTCATGCATGTAATCATCCTCATTAGCAGGAGCAAAATTTCCATTGAGATCTTGATCCTGTTCCATATCATCGGTAACAGTTTCAGACCCACCATAGGTCTGACCTGTGTAAGGCCCAACTTGGTCAGCTTCACGAGAACCATGATTGGCTTGAGACGTCATGTCCATGGACTGAGACATCTCACCAATATTATCTAGTCTTCCAGGTTGATGTAGATCAGAAGGTTTTGCTTTCCCTGCATTAGAATCAGCTAAATTGACATGCTCCTTGGTAACCAACTCAAGAGCTTTAATAATACCAGGTGCAACTTTAGATGAATCAGCATGATCCAGGTCCAGAACATGGAGAGTACGAGTGAACGATTTAACCAAACCAGCATCGATAAAAGTAGCAGAGGCCTCGGCAGAGATGCATGAACCAGCAGGTGTGCGAGCAGCCAAAACATCATTAATCAGATCAACAAAAACCATAATTTCATTGCCTGGAGGCTTAACGCCATGACATGAATCAACAAACTCATTGATGATGGAACTAATCTCACTAAAAACCCTCTTCCTTGCCTCTGTGGAACGGACACAAGCCGCCACCATAAACTGGTTAGCCCTGGTTGCTAGTTTCTGCCTCCAATCACCGTCAACTTTCTTGTCCTTTTTGGAGTTTCGAGAATATGGAAGAAAATTATGAAGAATGTGGTAGAATATCCCACCGATGCTCAAACCAATAGGACTCTTCTGATAAGTGACCCTACTGCTGCTCAACTCAGCATCTCGTCGAAGTAGAACATGAACCGATGATGAATACATCAATAATATCTCTGTCAAAAGCTTCAAAATAAAGACAATCTTTGCAAGTGATGCAGATGCTTCCTGGCTACTGGTTTCATTACCATCAGGCACAGTAGCAACTGCTTTTCCTTTTCCCTTATTCATAGAGACATCAATGTCCATGTCACTTGATGTTGTAGTCCCAGCAAGAACACTGGGGGCATTGTCGGACTTCAAGGGGGGAACAAAAGTGCATATAGATTCAAGAAGAAGTTCTATGACATCAATAAAACTTTGACTAGGTTTTCTATGACCTTTGATATTCTTGGTAATTGAATCTTGAGTTTTGCCATGGCCATTGCCAGAAGCTGTTGTGTTTGTATGCCCCACACCAACCTTACCATCACTATTCTGTATTTTGTCTTTCTCCAATGATTTATCCTTCTCCTTTTCTTTCTCCTTCACTTTGTCTTTATCTTTCAGCAGG
>NC_021161.2:36699688-36718187 GCF_000331145.2 Cicer arietinum
GCAGGACAATGTAAGGTCTTTCACCTACCATTTCAACTTGGCACACAGATTGTGCAGCTTGCATAAAAACTGCGGGATCCCGAGAAATCACAGAAGCTAAATTTAAAAGGAAATTGCGAGGATTGACCCTTCCATTTGGATGACGGTTGGGCACAACCAGAAGATTATGTTTTATCTCGGATTCCATTGCTTGCCGGAGTGTTTGCGGATCTTCAAGAACATGACGGACAATACTAGCAGCAACATTGTCAAACCCGGAGAAGAGGCTACTGGTTGGCAAAGAAAGAAGTAGACTTAAACCACCAGCATCCAAAAAGGCAAGGGCAACAGAATGATTCCTTGTAAGATTGGAACATAGGAGCAAAACAGCATGCATTGTGTCTGAGGGAAGTTGATTCTTCATACAACTACACGCAACCTCAACAAGTCTCTTCTGCTCATGTATATCGGCATACTTCGTAGAGAGTCCCAATGCAGACTGTAACTTGTTTTGCCTATCTTCATCAATAGTAATTGATGTCTGCTGGCTATTGGCAATTTCCTTCTTCAGCTGCTCTGTAATTTCAGAATTTAATTTTTGATCTACCTGCAACAACCTGTCTAAGGCAAGAAAAGCAGCTGTCACCCATTTTGGCACCTGCTGTTTCTCCCGGCTATCAAGACTAGAATCCCACTGATAGAGTAGATCAGAGGCAATTTTGATCAATCCACTTTTGGAAGCAGCCTCCCGTGCCACAGTATCCTCATTAAGAATTAAAGCAAGAACGTGAAAAAGAGTAGCCAGCATGATGTAATTTTCATTGCTAGAAACCAGACCACATTCTTTGATCCGGTCAACAATAAATGTGACAACACTAGATCTATGTTTACCATCATCCTGAGAGCATATCATCACAAGCAAGTCACGGACAGGAAAAGCAAGAGGTTCTTTCATCAGAAGTTTTGTGCAAGTGGATAACAATTCATCAACAGATGGAAATTGGACTGTTTCTTCTTCAAGCTGCTGAGCATTTGCATTTTCATTTGCATTTGCATTTGCACTTGGAACTGCATCCTTGGTGTCTGATTCAGAGTTCCCAAGGGACATCGCAAGTGCACGGGCAAGTTCATCATCTTCTTGTACTTCCTCTGGATGTGAGAACAACCACTCCATTGCCAACTCCACACTATTTGACCCAACTTGCCGCAAAGCTTCCTCTGCTCTAGACCGTGAAAAACCCATCTCTACAATGGTAGAAATAGTTGTTTCATTAGGAGGCGGTCCAGTAATACGAGAACCACCACTACCATTTACATTTTTCACTTCAACCCCTGAATAGACATGCCTGATGATAGAGATAACAGCAGAAATAAATTCCGAACTACAGTCACAAAAGTGGGGATGAGTCCAAACAGGAAGCACGGTCTTCAATACTATCGATTGGAGGACTTTCATAAAAGTCTCGGCATCCCTTGGAAAAGGTGTGTCACCATTTGTAAGGGGCTGTGCAAGCAAATGCTTTGTGAATGATGATAATATAAACGAGGAGGTTACTAGATGGTCCATCAATTTTCCGTAACTAGCTAAAGAACCATAAATCCATGAGTTATTTGCATCCTCTTTGTCATCTTGTTTTGCATTTGCATCATCAGTATCCATAGGGGAGGCAGGGGCCCGATTAACTGCAAAGAGAAGCTGACTAGTAGCTTCAAAGGTGGTCAATACAGATTGAATAACTCCACGTCCATATAAGCAATTCAACAGAACAGGATTGCAAGAATCTGGCCTCTCCATTAGCATACTATCTACAAAGTCAATCACTTTCCCGAAATACCGACACTTTGTCGATATGGATTCTTCTGTTCCCGAAAGATTTACATGGCCCCCATAATTCATGTGATCTAGAGCAATTGATGCCAAAGTAGAAGCCACTGATTTTGAAGCAGGACTTACATTCACAATATCATCACGTCGACGAGAAGGTAGCAACATTACTTTTCCCAACTCTTGGAACAAATGGGTAATGTGAAATGTAAGTGATCTGGCCATGTCACAACAAGAGGTATAATACGACCTATGCTTGTCAGATTCCTTCTTATTAACAGTCCCAGCATTATCATCAGACCCAGAATGGAGCAACTGATTACTGGAACTTGACCGCAAGTTCGGCCCAGCAGAAATTGATCTATGTTGAGAACCAGTAGAACGGCCCAAATCTCGATAAAGATTTATAAGGTCAAAAAACTGAGATTCAACGCTCCATCCTGATGTCCTTCTCCTCAATAATGGATCAAGTAGCTGCCTAAAAGAATTGATCCTTTGATCCTCGGTTTCACTTACATCCCGTTCTGCCTGTTGTGAGTCAGAAGAACAGCCACTATCTTCTTCAATCCCTTGCTTCTTATTTTCAAGTAGAGCAATTTGCCACAGAACTTCACGGTGGACACGTCCAATGTCTTCAAGTACATCCTTACTGCCATTACCAAATTCTGTAAGCAATGCACTCACCCAACGGTTGTCTTTCGCCGCAGCAAGAAAGAGTAGGAACTCAACCAGGAAAAGTGAAGAAAAGATGCCACCATCGTTTGTCATTTTAGGATCCAGCAACAAAGGTTCAGAAGCTGCACTAAACCCAGCTAATGCTTTCTTCAAGTGTTCTCTAAGAGAGGAACAAAAGACATGTGCCAGAGGAGTGGAGTGATGTTGAGCAAATCCCTTAAATACCATGGTGCTGTGTAAAGCGATGGACATACCATCGGAGGATTGTGCAATAGTGGGTCGTAATAACAACTTCAACAAAGCTTCAATTCCTGATTTTTCCACAAATAGCCGGCATGTTTCAGAATTTTCCATAGTCCTATGAACCAATACCATCAAATGAAAGACACATAGCTGAATAAACTGCTCATCACTGATGCCTTCTGCAGCAGAATATGACGTGCCTACAAGGCAGCCATGGCCTTCATTCTCTTTGACTTCAGAATCTGTTTCCATTGCAGTATCCTCGTTAACTTTTCCAGAAGATCCTGTACCATTTTCATCGCCAAAAGATGCAATCTTATGGATGATTTCAATGATAATATCAACACCAGAGCTTCTCAATGAAGACACGTGACGTAGAAGTTCCTCCACAGCATTTGCCAAAGGAACAATAGCCTCATTCATGGCTAAGACATACTTTTTGCTAGTGAAAATATCAACAAGGAACCGCAGTGATGAAGATTCCCTAACAGCCTCTAACCCTTTGGCATTGAGACAAATGGCCCCAAGACCATTTGGAATGCATGTCAAAGCCTTTGATGAAGGAAGTAGTTCAGAACCAACAGACAACAAAAAAGCATCAGGAAGACCCATATCATGCAAAACAGAAAAACATGTAGGATCTTTGTGGATTATTTCACTCATGACAGTAACAGCTGAGTAATAAACATCACCTCCAAACTTATCTACATTCTGAAATATTAAACTTAGAGTAGCCGGCAATGAATTGTCATGAGATCTTGTGGAGTTTGCAGGTGCATATGTTGCAGAACCAAGTGCCTTGAGGGAGACCTTTATGAGCCTCTTCTGAGAGTACAATTGATCAGTACTATGCCTTGAACTTTCACCAGTGAGAAGCATGTTATCGTTTTCTCCGACTAAATCAACGACCCTACGTACTTCTTTGTGTAACCTCTGAGCCAAAAGCTCAATGCCCCCCAACTCTTTAAACAAAGATACAGCAGAGCTACTATAGTCCATCAGCTTCTGAAGGGTTTTTACAGCAAAACAGACTAAATGAACATGTGCAGGATCAGAATCCTCCAGAAGTGGCAAGAATGTAGGAACCATGCCAGAACCTCTAATACTACTCCCAGAAGTTGATGTTGAAACCACATGGAGCAAGTAGAACTGAAGAAGTGCCTCAACAAAGGCAAGGGTCGATGGATCACTAGAATTCTTCAATGACAAGATAGCCCTCTGAAGCACATTCAGGAGCATCATGCGGTTCCCACCAGCAAAACTTGTGCTAGATCCACTAAGTATACGTGCTCGTTCATGTGATGAAGTATACGCTGCCAACTGGGCTCCTAATGCAAGCATTGCAAGTGTTCTGATAGATCCAGATATAGTTTCTTCAGATCGTACAATTCTAATCAATTCATTTGTATATTCTGGTTCATTAGCAAAAAAGGACACAAGTTCATCATGAGCATCGCCGGATTGGACCAGCACAATGAAAGAAAGTAGACATATCCTGCTATAAAGCCTGCATATTCTAGGAGACCGAAAGGCATGAGCATATCTAATTCTAGAGAGCAACGAAAATCTGAGCTCTGAAGGAATGTTATATTGTTCAATGCATTGCTTCAACAATGACAAATCATCTTCTTTGCGAAGATGCAAATCTGGCATATGTATAACTCTCAAGCCAGTGGAAAATGTGTCTGAACTGTGTTCTTCACTTTGTGCACTAGGTCCATGCAATTCAAAATAAAGAGTGGTGCCTATGCGATAATTGGATTGATCACTACCAATCTCTACGTCAGAAGGAAACAAGCTCAGTGCTTCATTTTGGGCTTTCTCATTTGCCATTACACAAGAGTACAATCCCAGGCCCTCCTCCTTGCTTCCCCATCCCTGTGCTAGGGACAACAGATAATTGTTCACTGAACCACAGCCAACCATCTTTACACTTCCATGAAGCTTAGAGGGATTAATTTTTACAAGTGCGGAAAGAGTTTCTAATGTAGCAATAAGAATCTCAGGATCTGTTGATGCTAGTAAAAGCTTGAAATGCTGAAAAAACAAAGTATTAAAAAAAAGTTTCAAATATATATATATATATATAAATGAACAAACCAGTGTACTAAAATAAAATTAAATCAATAATTAAGGCCATACTAAAAAAGAAGACATAATTTATGTCCAACTAACCTCTATGCCATCAAAGGTACTCTTGTTTGGACAGTTCTCTAAAATTATTTGCATCACCCGTAATATTTGCAGAACTGCATGTTTCGGCAATGGGCTGTCATCTTCTAGATTATCTAACAAAGTCAGGTCATTTCTACACGACAAATATGTCTTGAAGTATGTATCAAAATGAAGTAGCAATGGTCTCCAATGATGAAAATTTCCCTGATGTGAAAAGCAATGTGTTAGGCACTGTGAAAATATAACGAAGTACTTGATGCAGCAAAACAAGCAGGATATACAATAATATTACCTTGTCATACTCCCAACGAAAGCCAGATAGTGGTATAGCTATATCTTGCAACGGACACTGGATGACCTTCTCAATGAAGGCTTTGATCTTAGGAGGCTGAAACAAAATTTATATGACATTATATGGATGAGAAAGGGAATCATATGATTATACATGTATAAATCTATGTTTGGATTGGCGGTTTATTTGAGTTTAACTACTGGCATAAGCATTTGAGAGTCTGTTTAGGAGTACTTATGGAAACAACTAATTTACAAAGCTATCCAGGATATCTTATGAAAACAGCTTATAGATCATGTAAAAATTTATTTTACCTTGAGTTATAAAAATAGCTTATACATAGCACTTATGCTATTAGCGCTTAGGTTATAAGTTGTTAAATAAGTGGTTTAACCAAACAAGGCCAACTACATTTTGTATCCACAAACAAGAAAAATACATACAAATAAATGTAAGAATACAAAAATTAGTATTATCAAATAGCGGTGCTATAGCGCTATAACATTGCAAATTTGAACATACGCTATTGTTCTGCGATACACTATTTAATATAAAATATTGTCAAATAGCCGCTATAGCAGCACTATAGCATAGCGGAATTTGAACAAATAGCTATTTTCCGCAATCCGCAATTGACAGCAATGACAAAAATTACGAATGTAATTTAATTTAAGAAAATACTTAATTGACTTCATGAATGGTCCATGATAATCAATTTTAGCTAAGGAATAATCATATTAAATTATTAATCAATCAAACTTATAGAAAAAGAAAACAATCACACCATCTAACAATTATTCTACCAAAAGGAATATATCAATATATGCAAATGGATCGCCCACAATTTAACTGAACATCCTAAGGAACTTGCCAATGAAGAAAGTGCAAGCATAAAAGAAGTACCCAATTCTAAAGACATACAAAAGCCAAAAGCTAGTACTTTCTTGCTCTCTCAGTAAGAAGGTAAATTTGTATTTCTGTACATAGGAAATAATGCTCATGTATGAATAAATACAACCAAACCATAGAGTGGCAAGCAAATATGAAAAAATGAGATACTAACAACTATTTTTGACACACCAATGTGCACACTGGAAGTGCAATGCAAGTGCATTTTGTTTCACAGACTTGCAACTAATAGATCCTCAAAAGCAAAAGGAGGACAAATACAACTAGTTTATAATATTTAGTCATTCTATGTTTAGATATTTGGAACACCACAAAAATGCATCTATTAGGCCTGAGAGGCATTATCGGTTAATTATATTTCGGGATATCACTTCCCTTTATGAGTAACACATGCTGGACGTTCAATTGCTAATTAAACCAGCACTAACAAATAACTAATTAAATTAGGGATTAGTATATGCCAGTGATAGTGTATCCTAATCAAACAATGAGGTAATGGTATCTTAATTATATTCTTAGTTCAGTCAGACAAGAGATTTAAAAAACTGTTTAAATTTGATTTTGGTCCATGCAAATATATCAATTTTTACTTTTAGTCGCTATAAAAATATTTTGTTTTTTAGCCCTTGCAAATATACCACTTTTTGCTTTAGGTCCTTGTAATTTTGCTTTAATCCTTGCAAAACTTATTCATATTGGAATTGGTCCCTATAATATGTAGAATATTATATTTTCGTCCCTGTAAAAAAAAGGTTAAATATGACTTTGGTTTTTAATCTGTTACTTAATATTCGTTGTGGTTCTTAATCTTTATTTTGATTCATTTTGGTTCTTTATCTTTTATAAGTGCAATCTTAATAAGGATATAGTGAAAATACAGTAAACTTTGATAAATGTCATGCAAGAAGAATTTTTTCAAGTGCAAGCCTGTTATTGAGTTAAATGGATATTTTTTTGAAAGAATATTTTATTGGACACATATTGGCAATTGTTATAAGGGATTCCAATGACCGGATTATGTTATAACTTTTGTTATGATTCGGACAAAGACTAAAAGACACCACTTATAAAAGATAAAGGACAAATATGAATAAAAAAAAATAAAGGACCAAAACGAATTTAGGTAAAAAATAAAGGAACAAAATTATATTTAAGCCAAAAAAAATTGTCGTTAGGGACTACAATCAAATATTCTACATATTACAGAGATTAATTTCAAGATGAACAAATTTTGCAGAGACTAAAATGAAACAACAAGGACCAAAACAAAAACTAATATATTTGCAAGGACTAAAACAAAAAAAAATACAGCAACTAAACACAAATAATAGTTATATTTGCAGGGATTAGAAGCATATTCAAACCTAAAAAAATAGAAACTAAAGTAACTAGGTCTTAGCTGTCTATTTTTTTAGTAAATAACTTTTTCATAGGCATCCTACATACATTGTAATTGCAGAAAGCAAAACTTTCAAAAAAATGAAATACAAATCAAAAAACCAAAATCAGAAGAACAATGAACTGAGTTGCTTATACTGTTCAAACTTGCTTCATAACTTTCATTGTTAGCTTAGCTGTACATTGTTTTTGGACAACTCTATTCAGTCAATCTCGACCAAACTCATATAGCTCATTTTGCCATTCAAACACAATAGTCCACTGTTAAAAAATAATATTAAAAAACCAGTAATCCAACAATAAGTATATTCTGCACCAAAGATTATTGATTTGATCATATGCAATATCAGTTTCCTTGGCTACGTATCCCATCTCAAGCAAAACCAGTAACTCACTTTTCTATTCAAATAAGCTATTTCCAATTAAAAAAATAATTGGATAAGATATGTTGGAGTAACTGCACTCCTTCAGTTTATACAACTTCTGCAATAAGTTTCTATTTTATGCTGGGTCGGCTAGCTGTTTCTGTGACTGTTGGGGAAGCCTGGTTTGAGTAGGTCGTGAATAACTTAACTAAAATTGTAGCACAGATACACACTTAACAATTGGTCACATTGGTAGTATCAAAATTCTTTGGTTACAGTTTCTCTCGGAGAGAACATCTAATTAGTACCAAAGAATATTGCATGAAACAAATTACAAAAATCAGGCAACCAATCATGTTATTATTTGTATGGGATGTGAGTGATACAAAACAAGAAGAGTTAACATAATTGTGCATGAACTTGTGCTTTGTTTCGCGTAAACAGTTTTGAAAATCCAGACCTAATCTTCTCTAAAACATTTTCTCATTCTTGTTCACACTTCCAAACACATCATTGATTTCTATCAAGCTACAAATTTCGGCTTTTTAGCAAAGGCATATAAGATAGTCGGCATGTTTTTAAAGGTCGGCACCAATAACTTGCACAAAAATCAATTACTAAATGCAGAACATTCAAAATTACCAATGATGCTGCATATTGCTTCATTTTCCCTCATGCATAAAAGCATTCATTAACTTTTAGATTAAAATAAAAATGCTACACAAAATATACAGATATGAAGCAAGTGCCATTTTCAAGTCTGCAAATGAAAGCAAATAGTAAGATACAATACACCAAGGGTTGAAAAAAAACATAAAGGGATGCACAACATTCAAAATTACCAATGATGGTGCATATTGCTTCATTTTCCCTCATGCATAAAAGCATTCATTAACTTTTAGATTAAAATAAAAATGCTACACAAAATATACACATATGAAGCAAGTACCATTTTCAAGTCTGCAAATGAAAGCAAATAGTAAGATACAATACACCAAGGGTTGAAAAACAAACATAAAGGGATGCATGGATAAATAGCTTAATTAAGCCATTATTCAAAACAAAATTTCAAGCAACTGAAATGATGAAAAACAAAACATAAAGGGATATCTTGATAAATAGCTTAATTAAGCACTACATTTATCACAAATGAGCTTACGCATATGTTGTTTCTACAACTTAAAATGGAACAAGGGTGAACTTCACATAATATCTATATAAGTTGTTTCAATAAACTATTATGGGAGCATATAAAAATTATCTTGCAACTCGTGGACATATATATATATATGGTGGATGCTACAGTGGACCACTTTGACACTGGTTCGTCGTGGATCAGTACTTAAAAGTCACTGAAACACTAAGGAAAAATAAAAAGATAGTCTTTCTAGTTTTTATGTCTGAGACCTGATACAATGACTCAATCGATGTTAATTCGAAAAATAAGAAAAAATGAATGTGTCCCTCAAACCGCAACTAGTCTCGGACCGATACCAATCAGTTCATTGTCTCAGCCGTAGAGACAAAGGAGAGCCGTTATATTATACTTCTGAGGAGGTTGTCAATTGCCACGGTAGACCACCTATCAAGATGGTTCACCGTAGAATTTCCCTATATATATATTCATAACATGTTACAAGATAATTCAAATAAGCCCTTCAATCACCACAAAGCATTTGTAGGAGGTTGACACGAGTTAAGTTATCACATAATATTAAAATAAATTAATAATAAGCAGAAAGAAAAAAAGCATTAAATAGGTTTTAACTCATCAGTAAATAATCAATCCCATTAAACCCTATTAACGAATATCACAAAAAACTTTAAGCGAGAGCACACTTACAGGCTCAGAATCCAGCTTGATAGAAGGACCAATGACACCTTCACTCGATAGAAGTTGCCGCAGCCTTGAAGGCCAACTCGATCTTAGGGTTGTCATTTGACCACAACTTCTCTACTCTCAAACCACTGCCTTCAAAAAACGAAAATGAAAAAGTTAATTCATATAAATAATACTAATTATAATCAGAATAAGAACAAAAACAATAACTAAATTAAATTAAAGCAAATTAAACGATAATAATCGGTGATTAAACTAAACCGAATAAAAAAACACGAAAACATAATAATAATTTGATAAAGATGAGAGCGAAATTAACAATTGAATAGATCAAAGTATGCAAGATAGAATAAAGAACGATAGGTAGGTTATTTGGTGAATAGAGAAAGCGATAAACGAATACCTGAGAGATGAGAGAGAAAGGGGTTAGGTTCATACGCATCCGAAGGGAGAGTGAAAACGGAAGAGGAGGCGCGAGGGAATAAGAGCGAAACGAAACCCCAAGGGGAACGATGAAGAGAGAGAGAGAGTGTGTTTGGGGTTGAGAAATGTGTTTAGTTTGTAATAATAACACAAAATTTGGGAATTGTGTGAGAGGAGATGAACATATATAGTGAGAAAGTGAAGAAGAGTTACTAATAAATTGCTTCTAGAGTGGCCTCTCTTCTTAACACAAGTTAATTTCATTTTTTTTTAATCTTATTTAGCTTTGTTGCCCTTAGGTTTATGTGGTATTTATTTCATGAAAAATGTACCTTTAATCCCACTATTATACTCCTAGTTCACGTTTATCAAACAATAATAATACTAGTAACATTCATAAATGTTTAAAAAAAAAAATACAACAAAGACTCGTTTTGATCTTTCATAAAAAATATAGAAGACACATTAATTCTTTACAATAATTGTAATCATTTTTAGTATTTTATAAAAATAAATTAAGATATATTAATCTATTAATCAAATATTAGTTTTTAAATCGATGTCGTGGATTGTTAACTTGTTTATCTAGTTCTAATAATGGTAGTTGATAAAAAATAAATGACAAGTTAGTCTCTGGTTAATCAAAAAGAAAAAAATTACTTTTAAAAAAATTAAGAAAAGGATAACACGAAAAAAGGAATACGATAATGTAAGAAACACTCGAATGGATAGAATACAAAGTCTTTTTTTTTTTCAAAATTAAAATAGAAACCCTAGTCTTCAAAACTCCCTTCTTTCATTCTTATAGAGAGATGTCAATCATTGTGATGGTCATTTAGATAGCATGGGACAATGAAGAGATACTAAGGGACAGGAAAAAACGAGGGAGAGTGACGGTTTAAGGTCACATTAGTCCATAAATAAATAAATAAATGCAAGAAAATGTAACTTTCTAATTTTAATTTTTTAGGACCATATTGTCCCATAAGAGTTGTTTTAGAGACCTAAATGTCCCTAAATTTTCGTATTAAATACACGTGGACATTTGTATGATAGTTCAAGTGTCACACACGGGCATTTCACGGTTCAAAAACAGACAAAAAAGAAAATGGTTGGATAAAAAAACTGATAGAACGGTTAACGCGTCCTAGTTTATTTTTGTGAGAGACTAAAAATGGTGATTTTTTTTATCAGAAACTAATCTATCTTCTGGATTTATTGTTAGGGACCAAAATGAATCTTCACTCTAAAAAATAAATAAAAACTCTATTGTCTCACATAATTTCAAATACATTCACGAAAATTCAATTTTAAAATGATTCAAAATTAGAAAATCGACATCCTCCAAAAATAATATTAAATGTTTAAAATATAAGTTTTTTTAAACATATTTATGTTCCTAAAATCTTAAATTGAGTTTGTAGATACAAAATATTTTTAGAAAATATTGTCTTTAAATTTTTTGGTTTTTGTTTAGAAAAGTAATATGAATGGTATGAATATAATATGGGGTGGGGGTATATCTATATGGTAGGGGTTAAAATATTTGTATTTAGATTGCAACTTGGGTTTCTTGTAAGTTTGCTTCCTTTCCTTCATTCATGAATCTTTCTATTTTCTTTTCAAAAAAATATAGAGAGTTGGGTCTCGAGGTTCATTAGGTTAAGAAGATTTTCAAAGTTTAAAAGTTTTTGTAAAGATATATTTATCAACCAAATAAGTCTTTGCATCAAAAAAAGATCAATTCTACCTCTTATAAGAATACGAGCTGAACATTTAACACCTAGACTTACTTTCATCAGTTGTTTCTTTCTTTTTTTATGAAATGTAGGTGTTTGTTCATATATTTAAAACAACTTTGTTAGAGAAGTAATAGATATTTATTATTTTAGTGAGAATTAAACTACTAATTTCTTTAGGTAAAGACATGGACAGACTCAAGAGTGGTGAAGATCAAACTACTAAATTGAAGAAAAATTAAGTTGAAAGTTTGAAATTTTAAAGACATGTTTTTGCATTATAAAGAAATTTTGAAGGCATGCAATTGAAATAGATAAAATATTTAATGTCATTTCAAAGAACCAAACCTTCTATAATTATTGTATGATGCAATAGTTATAAGGATCCTTAAATTAAATAAGAGAAATTTTATCTCTCTAAATTTAATAGTCCTCGCGATGAAAAGATGAAGAAAATAGACAACTATTCTAGGGCTTCATAACATAAAATGAACTAAATTTAAGTTAATAGAATTACAATGAATATATAAACAAGAGAATATAAATGTCTAAAATACATTTACTATTAATATATAATAATATTATCTAACACTCGCAACTATTGCATTAACAAAGTGTCATTGAAAAACAAATCACTTTATGCCGGTGTTTTTATTCTTTATGAAGAACGTTCTTTATAATCTTTATTTCTTTCATTTAATTTATTCAATGTGATATATAAATTTATTCCTCCCTGTTTTGAGTTATGGTCATTTGACACATAAATGCATTTATATCATTTCCACATTTTATAAAAGATAAATGATATATTTAAACGCAATTATTATATAAGACTAAATATTACGCGGTAACTAAGGTTTGTTCAATGAAAAAGTGGTCATACAAAGGGATAAAACATTTTCTGTTCACTTTCTTTGTTTGCCTTATTTATATTCAACTTTATCATTGAAATTATATTTTTTGATTTCAAGCAAGGGTCTACAAAGTTTTATAACATGATAAGACATATTTTTTATGTGTCTTATGTCTTAGTCTTCTATCTCATCCTCATAATGTAATTTTGTGAATCGTGTTTTCACTTGTTTGTGTTTCAATGTCACTCTTGTTATCTTAGAAGGATGAATGTCAATTAGGCCACTCACATTCCACTACAAGTCTTGTTGTTGTTCAAGTAGCAGATTACAAGTGACATTTTATGGCATTAGATCATACACTTCATGTAGAAATTGTAGTAGCTTCTTGTCTAATGAATGAATATATATATATGAATATATATATATATATATATATATATATATATATATATATATATATATATATATATATGCGCGCGTGAGACAAAAAATACTTATAAAATTGATCTAATACTATATATCACACTAACAGAAGGTCAATATAATATATAAATTTTTTATATTTCATTTCTTTATTTGAAGTAAATACATTGTTTTCTTTATTTTGATTGACTAGAAAATTTTGTTGACTAATCTAATAATTTTCCTATATATTATAATAATTATAATAAACTTGTGTGTAGATATGAATTATACTTCTAATGAATCGTATATTAGAGTGAAGTCACACGTGTTGGAGCTTATTAAAATAAAACCTAGCTATCAAGTTTTTAGAATCGAAGAAGATAGATAACGAGGCTACAAAGAGGTCAAAACAAAAGAGACACTTGATTAATAAATTGCTATGATGTTTTACTTTGTTGGGCTATTATTTCACTTGGCAATAAATCCTCACTTTAGAATATAGAGTGTTCAATTGAGATAACTAGATAAATAATTCACTAATACGAAACAAATGAAAGATGTCATTGTGAAGGTTGGCCCCTCAAATATTGTGCAACTAGTGATAGACAATAAAACGATTTGTAAGACAACTAGTTTAATAATTGAGGTTGAGTTTTCTTCCATCTTTTGGATTTTGTGAATTTTCTATACACTAAATCTTGCTTTGAAGTAATACGTGCAAATAAAAATATAAATCGACCAAAATGAGACATCTTATTAATCTGATATATTTAAGATATTTGAGTTGTGATAATGTGATGATTTCAACGTTAAAGTAATATTTTCTATAAATAAATAGTATTGATTGAGATGAACATCTAGTTAGTATTAGTTTAAGATGTTTGAGTTGTGACGACTTTGCGATCTTAAATGTTCTCAATCAAATTCAAACAAACAACTAAACATACTCATCAAAATCAATTTCTCAGGCTTGATGTCTTTTACCATATTAAATTTTCACAACACAAATACATTTCTTTAAAAACAATCAACGTATCTGCAATTTCTATCCAAGAACTACGTAGTTTTGATTTCTCCACCGCATCGAAAGATACATAGGAACAAGATCACACTTTTGTTAAGCACGATAACAAAAAAAAATTTCTTCTTTTTTTTAGTCAACTTTTATTTCAAAATTATGTTCATAACAACACAATTTATATCTATATTTAATAATAATAATAAGAAATCAATATATTTAAGTAAACAAAAATTGCACACAATTAATTATAGCTAACCGTTTTTAACGGATGTCATAGAGTGTTAATACATTCTCTACGTATAATCGACTCTCAAATCCAAAATTTGGTTTCAAAGTCCAATTTTCTATTTTTGAAAGGTTTTTCAATGTTTTCCCTATTTTAAAATAAACTTTGGTGGCGCCTTCATTGAATTCGAGAAACACTCGAAATTTTAGGTTGTAAGAACTGAAGATTCCACTTAGGATCCTTAGAGAGTCAAGTTTAACATGATTAATTCTGCAATTTTTTTAACTTCATATTTATATATATATTTATTTATTTATTTATTTATTTATTTCTCGTTCACATTTTTCTACTTTGTATTTTTTGTTTATTAATTATTTTATTGTCATCATTATATATATATATATATATATATATTGATTATTTTGCGTCTGTTGTTGGATTATGTTTCTCTTTACACACTACACATTTACTTATACAACTTATGGGTGAGACTCTATACTCGGACATGAGTGAAGCTTAGGTTTAGTTAGAGGTTTAGTGTAGCCATTTTGAATGTACATCTTACTTGGTTATTGTGAAGATCCCGTCTAGAATGTGACTCCTTTGTGAATACCCATATTTTGGATGTAGTTCCTATTTGTGATATTATTCTAATATGATACGAGTACTTGGCTCTAGAGATTAATAACTTCTAGGATCATAGAACTCATCCAATAGAGTATTCACAATTAGAAGGCTAATAGACCAATATGTTTGAAAGTCTCTATTTTCTGTGAAATTTGTGTAAGACATGAAGAATCATTTTTATCATGTATTTATACATACAATTAAAAATGTCTTTTTCAAAAAGCATGAATCACATTTTCTTTCCTAAGGGAATAATAAAGTGTCATTTTTTTTAATGTTTTTCTTATTTTAAAATAAATTTTGGGGGTGACTTCATTGATTTCAAGAAACACTCATCTTTCAAAGTGTTGTCCTAAAAGCATGTCCTCCAAAGACCTCTATCAGTGTTGCCTCTCTGCAGTTGAGACCTTTCTACACGTTGTGAGGGACTATAAAGATGTCAAACTACTTTGGAGTAAAGTTATTAAGCCTGGATTTTGGAGTAAATTTTTTAGCCCTGGTACTTATGCTTAGCTTGAATGGAATCTTACTCCTAACAACATTGGAAACATCCATTGGACATGAAAAATGTTCTTTGTTATGACGATTAATGTTCTTTGTCATAACTATTTGATCAAGAGTAAGGTTCTAAAGCATAACTTGATTAATCATAATAAAAAAACATGGATTAAACCCTTGTGGGGTAATGAAGATGAACATTGATGGCGCTTACATCGATATTTGTGGCTCCTCGGCTTGTGGGGTATTCTTTGCAACCATAATGACAAGTTGATCTATGGTTTCTTCTGCAAAAATGACATCCAGTAGCTCTTTGTTTTCTAAAATGTGGGCTGTTTGCAATGGTGTTTTATTGACTTGTAATAAAAGTTTTCGTAATGTTATTTTTGAAACTAACTCCTTGGCCCTCATCTCCATCATCAATAAAGGCTATACTTAGTTTACTTTGTTGCTTATCCTCCTTATCTCTATATTGCATCTAAATATATCTAGTCTCTTAGTTATTCTCTAAGTGAAGCAAATAGATGTGTTTATTTCTTAGCTCATGCTTAGTTACAATGTTCTTTTTTTTTTTTTTTTTCAAACGGTGTGTCCAATTTTTTTTAAGTTAAATTTACTTTTGGTGTATAATGCTGAAAATTATCATTCTTAACTTTTGTTTTAGTTAATATAATTCCTTCTAAATAAAAAAAAACACTTACCATTCATTAAAAAAATCACATACAAATTTGCCATTATTCCAAGTGCATGGAAGGTTTTTTTAAAAATAAAAAATAAAAAATAAAAAAATTACTTATATATTTATTAAAAGTTAAATATGTTTATAGTTCCTATAAAGTTTGAACATTTTATTTTTAAGCCCTTAAAGAAATACAACTTTGATATGTTGTAAACATGCATAAAATGAATTTTTATATCATACAAATGACAAGTTGTAACTTATAAGATTGAACTATCATACACAAGATAAATTCTCACTAAAACAAGTTGGAGTAAAGTTATTAAGCCTGGATTTTGGAGTAAATTTTTTAGCCCTGGTACTTATGCTTAGCTTGAATGGAATCTTACTCCTAACAACATTGGAAACATCCATTGGACATGAAAAATGTTCTTTGTTATGACGATTAATGTTCTTTGTCATAACTATTTGATCAAGAGTAAGGTTCTAAAGCATAACTTGATTAATCATAATAAAAAAACATGGATTAAACCCTTGTGGGGTAATGAAGATGAACATTGATGGCGCTTACATCGATATTTGTGGCTCCTCGGCTTGTGGGGTATTCTTTGCAACCATAATGACAAGTTGATCTATGGTTTCTTCTGCAAAAATGACATCCAGTAGCTCTTTGTTTTCTAAAATGTGGGCTGTTTGCAATGGTGTTTTATTGACTTGTAATAAAAGTTTTCGTAATGTTATTTTTGAAACTAACTCCTTGGCCCTCATCTCCATCATCAATAAAGGCTATACTTAGTTTACTTTGTTGCTTATCCTCCTTATCTCTATATTGCATCTAAATATATCTAGTCTCTTAGTTATTCTCTAAGTGAAGCAAATAGATGTGTTTATTTCTTAGCTCATGCTTAGTTACAATGTTCTTTTTTTTTTTTTTTTTTCAAACGGTGTGTCCAATTTTTTTTAAGTTAAATTTACTTTTGGTGTATAATGCTGAAAATTATCATTCTTAACTTTTGTTTTAGTTAATATAATTCCTTCTAAATAAAAAAAAACACTTACCATTCATTAAAAAAATCACATACAAATTTGCCATTATTCCAAGTGCATGGAAGGTTTTTTTAAAAATAAAAAATAAAAAATAAAAAAATTACTTATATATTTATTAAAAGTTAAATATGTTTATAGTTCCTATAAAGTTTGAACATTTTATTTTTAAGCCCTTAAAGAAATACAACTTTGATATGTTGTAAACATGCATAAAATGAATTTTTATATCATACAAATGACAAGTTGTAACTTATAAGATTGAACTATCATACACAAGATAAATTCTCACTAAAACAAGTTGCCATTAATAAGATTGAACTATCATATATGAGACAAGTTTTTACTAATTAAAAATTCAAAAATAACTATCATATATGAGACAAATTGTTACTTATCATATTGAACTATCATATACGAGATAAGTTTTCACATATCCAAATTACAAAATAACTATCATACATGGTATAAGTTGACACTTATGAGATTAAACTATTATACACGAGACACACTCTCATTGATATAAATTTCAAAATTATTATCATACACGAAATAAGTTATTACCTATGAGATCGAAAATTTAATAAATTTTATCTCTACTATTATACTTAAATTTCTAAGCATATTTACAATTTATTTAAGTTAGTATATTATTGTTTTAAGTTTCACATAGAGAAATAATATCTTCTTTATATATAATAAATCAATCATATAAGTCACATAACCGCCGACTCGTGCAAACCCATAGGTATTTTGATAATAGTCTTTAAAATTTCAACCAAACACACATTTTTTTAGTTAGGCTTGTTTAGTTTAACAGAGCACAGGTGAGAGAGATTTTAATAGAGGAGATGAGGATGTGAGAAGTTAATAAAGATATGGTTTAATTGTACTTTTAGCCACCTTATCTTTGATTCTTTAACTAAAAAGTGATAATGTGAGATGTTTTAAATAACGTAACATATGATACGATAATGTAAAATGATTAACACCCATGAAATGAAAATAAAACGCTGTAAAAACTTAGATTTCAACTTCAAATTTTTTTCATATTTTAAATTTAATTAATAACAATGAATAATTCATGCATCTAAATGGTTCTATATCATAGACTTATATGTTACATCATTAAAAATATATCAAATCGTCATTTTTTTAGTTCAAAAATCTAAGGAAAAGATGAAACTGTTGACTTTTAAAATAGGAGATCAATTGTGTGAATTGTTAATAATAGAGGGATCAAAACTTAATTTAAACCAAACGATATATATATATATATATA
>NC_021161.2:36718244-36775347 GCF_000331145.2 Cicer arietinum
AATAGAGATATAAAAATTAAATATAAAACAAAAGATATATATATATATATATATATATATATATATATATATATATATATATATATTTGATTAAAATGAGATGAGATGAGGAATTTTTAATGAATTTTATTTGGTTAATATGAGATAGAAATTTTAAATGATATTTTAAATGAAAGGCTTCCAACCAAGCACACTCTTTTGAGTCTTACTTGTGTGCTGGCCATTTTGTGTGATCTCTTGGTCCAGTCATTAAACACCTTTATGTTTATAAAATGAAATTGGTCGAGTTTGTATGTTTTATATATTTTTATTGTTGTAGTTGGTTGGACACACACAGAATATTTCAGCTCTTAAGGCAATAGCTATTTTGAAAGAAAAAAAGAAAAACAATAAATAAAACTAGCATATAAAGTATATCAATGGAAGAGGTGGGTTCTTCATCTTCAACTCCTTTATCAAATCACAACAAGAGTTCTGTGGGGTCTCGTCTCAAGAGAAGTTGCTTATCTTTTGCAGTTTCTACACAAGAAACTTTTAGATATATAAAAGCTTTCTTAGTGGGTCAGGTCAGATTCAATATCCAAACAACCCCTATCTATTATTATTATTATTATTAAATCAAATTTAGATGAATATTACATTTACTTATCTACATCATAATTAATGACGAGTTTGATCAAATAATTAACAATCTTTAAATTCTATTATTAATAATTTATTTTGAAATGGTGTTGAAAAAACAGGCAAAGACTATAAGTGCAAGAAATGAGAAGGAAGCAAGTGAAGCTGAGCTTGAGGCTACCAAAAAACAGGTTGAGGCTGCTGATGCTGCTGAAGATATCAAGAATAGACTCAATCATCCTCCTAATGTTTAGATTTTTCATTAAAGAAAAACAGAGATTCAAGGTCAAACTTGAGATTATTCACTTTTTATTTTATTTTTTATATTTAAAGTATGTGATATGCAAGTCTAGCTAAGTTTCTTGTCTAGTTTATTTGAAAAACTAAAATAAAATTTATCCTTTTTCTTGATCTACTATACGGATTAGTGAAGTAATTGTTAGATACAAACTGTGTGTAATTGATTTTATATTAACTATGAATTATGTCTTTTGAAAAGATTTTCAAAATTGAAAAGATCTATTCAAAAGGTTAATATGTTGTGTTAAAGTTACTTGTAATCATGAAACATTAATATATTATTATTCTTGTACCTCGAACTCCCAAGCGTGACTATATTGTTATTAAGAATCATGTTTGTTTTATCTTTTTGACAAAATTGAGTCATGTTTTTTTTATAAGCATAAAGATGATCAACGCTTTACTATATACTTTTAATTTATTTGATATTATTGCGTCTATTGATAAGGGAGAACAAATTTAAGACAGGTGTAATCGAGGTCGACCTTAAGTTAGCGGTTATTGACACGTGCGTTGGACAATCTATAATAATAATAATAATATAAAAAAGACTAACTAATTTACGGTTTGTGTTATTATTATGACTAGTTCTTGGACCCATACAATGACTAATATTTTTAGGTATAAAAATGTAATATCAATCATTAATAAAATAATATACACATTATAAAAAATAATATACACATTATAAAAAATAATATACTATTATAAAGAATAGTAAGAAAAATTGTAAATGACTAGTACATTGTTTAGTATTATCAAGGAAAATAATTCCACCTATCACCAAATATACACATCATAAAAAAAATCCTTTTAAGAAGAAAAAATATCATGTAAAAAAATGTCAAAACGAAATATGTCATTACCTTAGAGTGTATTTGCTTCATGGTTATAAAACATATTCACGTAATTAATTTTCCTAGGAATATAATGGTGGAAATTTTTGTTTCAAGAAAAGTTTAAGAAAAGTGTTTGGTTTACAAAATGGTTTCCTGATAATAAAAAATATAAATGAATTGTTTATTTTATCTAATTAGTTAATATAATGCATACAAATTAGATTGGAAGTTATGTTATGGGTGTTAGTGGGGTAAACATATTAGTCCACGTAAAACTGATTACAATATCATGGAAATAAAAGTTTCCCACCCTCATCATTTAAGAATAAAAATAATGCCATCTTGACTAAAAAAAACTCTTGAGTATAATTTGTTCTTTGGAATAAATTTTTTGTTTTATAACAAACATAGGATATTTGTTTCCATCCTTCTATTCTTAGGAGTAAATTTTGTAAATTCGAAACAAACACACTGACAAATAAAATATAATATATAAAGTGGAAAACCATAATCAATCTTGACACATGCAATTGAAAAAGAGGCATTTCACTATGGAATAGCAAAAATAAAACTTCACGTGTTTTTTTAAATATCCCCCCTCAACTTGTTAATTGAAACAGTACATATAGGACAAAGTAAGAATGAAATCCAAATATGAGAAAAACAACAACACAAGTTGGTGGATGTCTTAGAAAAACGAAGATGTGTAACAATATCACTAAATCACTAATGCCCATACTCTATAGTATGTATTATGTATTGAAAAAATTTAAATTAAATTAAATGTCACAAAACAAAACTATAATTACAAGTATTGGGGAAAAAAGAAATTTTGAGCATGAGAAAGAAGAGTTTTGGTTTTTTAGGCAACATATAAAACAAATAATTGTTTACCAAAGATAAGAAGAGTTTATTTATTTTTCAAATTGTAAACACTACCATAGATTCACGTATAAATAGTAAAATTACAAATGATTTAGCCAAAAAAAAATTGCTTTAATATGAAATTGAAAACATAATAAGACTTAATGATGACCAATTTTCTCTGTCTTGCAAACCAAAAATTATTATTGCTAAAAAAACTATATTCAAACATTATTACTAATGCATATAAAATAAATCTAGTTGGTTATATATATTTTTTTAGGAGGAGGTTTGGTTATATGTTATGTGGTGCATAAAATAAAGCCTAATTAATTAATAATAATAAATAATAAAGAGGCAAAAACATATTTTTATATTCCAAATTTACCCATACTTTGAGCGGGAAAATATTTGCTTTAGTCATATAAAAACTTTTTAATAATTTGATTATATTGATCATATTTTTGAAAAATAGTTTCTTAAATCATGATTTTTTTTTATTAATTGATTATGTTGATCGTATTTTTGAAGACAAAATATCGTTGACATCAATTTTTATGTATTAAAATAAATCTCGAAGCAATTAAAATAATTAATTTGGCTAATACAGATTTTAAAAAAATTGTCCAATTTCCATCTATCATCACCATACACACAACATTAATGCATTGTGGCTCTCAAGTTCCAATATAGAGGATGCATTTTTTTTTCTTCGCAAATAGGTGGTAAAATACCTATGTACATATCTAACAACATTAAAGGTTTTTAATAAAATTATAATGTGGAAAGACAACAAATTACATTCTTATGCGTTGACAATAACATTAAAATATATTTTATTTCTTACTACATACATATCTACGCTTTATAGAACTCCACCCAAATTGCAAAATTCAAAGAGCTAATGGTTTTTGAACCCTAATTAAATTTACATTATATATTCACTATAATCCATTATTATTAATTACATTAGTAATACAACTCACTTCAATGATAGACTTGTTATGAACTGGAAACAACTTCACATGACATTAATTATCTAGATTTTTACGTCATATTCCTCTGTCTTATTAACCGAAAACAACTTCACATGACATTAATCATCTATATTTTTACGTCATACTCCTCTGTCTCACAATAATTGAGTAAAAACGTTGTCTTAAAATAAAAAATTATTTCAATTTTAAAATTATATTTTTTTAATTGTATTTTTTTTCTTAAAAAAGATTGTAAATTCCATTATAATTAACTCATATAAGAGTTCGAACCTATGTCCAACCTAGTATCGACATTTTCTAGGACTTAAAGACTTTTTAATTGTACTATTTAATTAATACTATTTGCATCATATTTTCAATGCAATATCTTTCTCTATATATTTGTGACATTGATAATGCACCAATATTCAACTAAGATAATTTAGTAAAAATAGTATTTTGTCTATTTTATTTATATATTTTTTTAATACATATCAAATGATCAAATAACTCAATTATTTTATAACAGATGAAATATTAGATAACGGTCATATATTAGATAACGGTCATATATAACAATACATTAATTCTTCGTTCTACCAAAACTATAATAATTATTTTGTATGTAATGAACTTCAAGAATAATTTGGCTAAAATCAATTATAGAATTTTATAATATTATGAAAGTTAAAAGACCAATTTAAGTAAAAAAAATAAAGGACTGATACCTTACAATAAAAATATAACTTTCTTTTGAACAATAATAAAAATATAAACTTAAAAAGACGAAATCACCCATTTGCCACACTAAATATAATCAAGCCTTCAATTTTGTTTAATTAATGGGAAGAAAAAGGGCCAGGGCCTTCTAAACGAATATAATCATACATTATTCCTTGGAAGAGGGCCAAAGGGCCAATAGCCATATTTTGTGTTAGAAATATAGTATTATCACCTTTGGATAGAAGAAGACTTGGCACATCAATGTTGAATAGCCAATAGAGTCCATGAATTCCATGTCTAGCAATTGCATTGTCCTTCCCAATCACCCCAGTAGTAAATAGTGGAGGATCTAATTGTTTTAGATCATTCACTCTTACCTTTAAATTCAAAACAAACAATATAATAGGATGAGACATGGTAACACATAAGGATAGCATTTAACTAACAATTCAAGGAGTTTCAATTGAGAAAGAATTGTCTGAGAGAATCCAAATTTGGATTTTTGCTGGAATAATTATTTATCAAATTTTATTTATCTTTCAACATAACTTTATGTTATTTGGGTCAAATTTTCTTGAGGGTCAGATTGTTAAAACCAAAAAATGATAGTATTTAAAGGAGTTTGTTGAATACTTATACCCAAAATAAAAAATTAATTCAAAAATTAAATTGACGATAAAATAATTAAATATTAAAAAATAATACGACATTGATTGATAGGATGTTGAGCATCATATCCAACAAAACCCTAAGGTACAAGAGTTTTTATCTTTAAACAATTCACGATTAAGATTAAATTTTATGCATTTAGAGTGATTATTTTTTACATGTTTGTCCAATTAAAGGACTTTATGCATCATGTTATTTATAGGTTTAAAATCACAAAACATCAATATTTAAAATTTTAACATTTGATGATGGATGGTGGCGTCTGATAGATTGCCATCGTTGTCAGATATTCATAGTGATGGAAAACTGTGTATTTATTATACATGTAAGACACAAATATTATAGTATTCACTGTATAAACTTAATATATCAATATTTTTTTTTTAAATTTAGAGTATATTATAAAATAATTTTGGACCCTCCGTGATTGAGGTCCAATTATGGTTGTATTTGTTCTTAAATATATATCTCTATATATACTATATGTTGAGATGTGATTGATGCATATAAAAAAAGTTTAACCTAAAAATGGATACAAATAAAATTATTCGTGATTACATTGGAAAACTATTGAAAGTTTTTGATGAAGTTCCTAACCTGTAACTCAGAGACATTTGCATTTGCAAGAGCCAATCGTAATTTATAAATTCCACTTGCATCCACATCATGCAAGTTGAACTTAATTTGCCATGTAGTTCCTTGGTAACTGCCATCATTTTTCTTCCTGTATTTAAAATATTATTTATATAATAAAAAAACTCATCAAAATCTAAACATATATACATGATCTATGTATAATTAGAATATCTAAATAATAAAAGTAATAAACTTATGTACAATATTTGACATTTAATTCATCTGAATTATACTAAATAAATAAATTCTACAATATTTGACATTAAACCAATATGAATTTATTAAATTTTACTAGACTAAATCCATAATTCAATTCCTACTACTAATATTTTTATCTCTCTCTAATATTTATACTAACTACTAACACTCACATATAAAAAAATAATTAACTAGGTGAGAAAGGACTCTTATCCTTTCATGCACTTATTTTTTTAGTGTACCTGGTGACTTGTGCATAGAACCAATCTTTTCTATACTCACTAACACCAATAGTGTAAATCAAATCTTCATTTGGATATAGCTCTGCATATCTTTCCCACAAACCATACTGTCTAAACCTGTGATTAATTAAGAGAACTTATCATTATAAATGGTGGTTTGATGAGAGGTCAAAGATAACAATAAAATATTAAAAAAAAAGTTAAATTTATATTTTAATATATATTTGATATCTACAAAAATTAAAAAAATAATATGATATTATATCATCATTTATCACGTTATTTTTTCAATATATATATATATATATATATTTAGTCTTTCAAATTTTTTTCCTACCAAACTTTCTAAAATCCAACTTGCAAATATATCTTTAAGGTCTAATTTATTTCTTAGGCAATGCTTATTCGGCACGAAAGTAAAAATATCGTTGTTTTTTTAGAACAAGCAACGACTATCTTTCTAGACTATGTTTATACTTAAAATCATTGTAAGTCCATTGTCTAAAATTTAAATAACAAATTTTTAATATTTAATCATAAATTTTTGTGTTTGAAATGACTTTTAGGGAAAAGTGACTAACTTGTCTGGATGATCTATATATAGCTTGTTTATGTATTTTGGATTAGGATCAGGAACATAAAATTCAGCAGCTGAACGATCAGGAATACCAATCTCCCATAATGTTGGACCATCTCTTGGGGGCTCATAAATTATGTCACCAACATTTATTTCACAACCTGCATGTTGCATAATATTCAACACACATGGACTAAAATATAAGCAATATTTGACTTTGGTTGCAAAATATGCATTTAAAGACTTGCATACTTTTGAATTTTTATATGTTAAGATCATGCACATCCCTCCAATTTTTTGTTTTCCCTTTTCTTTAATAAATATTTTAGCTTAAAAAAATCTTGCACTTTAAATTATGTTAAGTGTGTGTATACTTCTATTAGTGTATTTTAAAAAAAGAAGTTTACTTCAAAGAAGTTTTACCTTTAATAACACATATAGGTAAGGATCCGATTTATTTTTTTAAGCAAATAATAGGCATGAAAAGGAATCACGATGATTACTAGCATCCCATTATGTTTGCATTTTAATATGATATTCTCAATAAATATAAGTTTCATTTTACCAATGAAAGTTGAATCTAGAGAAAGCGGTTAAAGTGAACCTAAATTCGAATCTTTCAAATATGATTACCTTTGATAGAAAGAACCTATATAAAACAAAAAATAAAAGTTTCATTCCCAAAACCCCTAAAAATCTCACTTGATGGATAATCCATTGACACATTAAATTTTTAAAATGAAGGCCTATATCTATTAATATTTTCTTACAAGAAAATAAAAAAGGGAAAGTCTTATGTTTTATACACGAATATAAAAAAAAGCCTATGTATATAGAAGTTATTTTGTTGTTGCAAAAGCCCATAAATATTGAAGAATGAACCTGAGGTTATTTTGAGGACAACATTGTTCCAATATTCTCCAATGAAACCAGGAACCCATGCATATAGATTGTAATCCCCACTTTGTATATTCTTGATTGAAAAGTAGCCTTCCTCATTTGCTCTAGTCCAAAATTGGTATCCCTAACCAAAAAAGGCATTGCGAGTAAAAAACGTTGGCCCATTAATCACCACATGCATCCATAAATCAATATATATATTTGAACAATAGAGAAATGTTATAAATACTCTCTTTTCAACATTCACTTTTAAATTCATTCTTTTATTAGATAAAATTAATGTAAATCTTATATTTTTTAAATGAATCTCACATAAAGTGCTGAGATCCATATAAATTTCACTGAATAAATGTTAGCATAAATATTAGAAAAAGAATAACCTTGCATTCTATTTGCCAAGATCCAGCATCTCCTGGTGGTGCCAATCCTATGTATGCATCTTGTGCTATTATGTACTCGTCACTTATATACCTGAAAATCATCATTTTTATAGCTTAAAACGATGCATTTAATTGTACAATAGATTTTAATTGCTATGCAATTTTAGTTTTTTTTCTTCTTTTTATGATAAATATACACATTATTAATGTAAAAAAGCATTATGTAGATATACAATCATATCTTATCATTATGTCATTTGAGTTCATAAATATCTTTATAATAACTGTCTATATAGATAAATATAAGTGGATGCATGTGTAAGACGATGCACACTAATTTTTTTTTGAGGAAGGTGCATACCAATTATATACTCATTGATAAAACATACTATAATTTTTCACAAGTATAGTATTAAGTGCAACCAATTAAAATCTTAAAATAATAATAAAATAATTTTGCTTTCCAAATAAAAAAATCAAATAATTTTAACATGAATTTAATAGTTTTACCTGTCACGAACTAGTAATGTACCACAAACGCTACCCCGTTGGCTAGACTTTTGAAAATCATGTGAAGCTGGAAAATCATAGGGCCAACTTTGAACTTCCTCGTACATCTAGAAATAATTTAAAGTGGTCTTATTTAGTATTTAATTAATGTGAATTATTTTGTTACATTATTCTTCCTAAATAAAATTAAAATTCTCCATTCTGATTTTGAACCTTATATTTGGCATCCTCCCAAAGGTCTAGTGGGTCTTCATGATCCAACAAGGTATTAAGATAAACAAAAGTTGGCCCAAAAACTTTTTTCCATGGCTCATTGGGCTGGAGTTTAAGAACTATATCCTCTCCTGCGTAATGAGCACTAAGAAACATCTGACAGGTACAAAAAATAATGCAAACTCTTTCCAATTAGTTGATCAACTTTAAATACTTGTAAAAGTTTATTTTTGCAATGTACCATCTAATTCTTAAAATTGTAGGATCTGAAATTTTAATCTCTAAAAATTAACAAATTTGAAATGGTTATTGAAATTGAAAACTATTTCTCACATTATAACACTTATAATGGAGGTCTATATAACTGAGTGTTTAAGTGACTCTCGTCTGAGTGTACTATGTTGAATTGGAGTGATCGATTATACTAAAGAGAATCAACATTACATTATTCAAGAGTTGATCAGATGAACACTAAAAGATTCGATGTAGCATATTTGCACTCTTCCAATGAGCCATGACATCCTTCTTGAGCACTTAGTTATCCCTAAAAGAAGGAACATTGAGGAATTCTTAAGTAATTCTAATTGAACCTCATATCACCAAATAGATGGCCCATTACCTAAGATAGATTGCATATATAAAGAAGAGTGACTTATGAGGCAATATATTATTTTAGAAAAAAATTTCTAAAAACCGTATTCTCATTTTTGTGTAACTATCCCTTAAGTTTGGCCATAGAAGCTATGATGGAACTCACCCCATAGTATATTTACATTTCATCTTGTACCAAATATAAACAAAAAAAATATTTTTGTGGTATTGAGAATATAAGTAAAAGTTACCTAACTCTATCACATTTAATGGTATTTTTACAATATCCTTTTATTAAATTTAGATGTTATTTTTTACAATTTTTTTTTATCGGTGAAGAAGTTATCTTGAAGGCAATTTAGAGAATACAATTGATTTTTTTTATTACTTTGAATATATTAAATGAGATTAACTATTTTTTCTAAAGGGTGGATATAGTTTTGTTTATTCTTATATAGAGAGAGTATATTTTTAGAATAAGGTTAGCAATGTTCAACACATTTCTTTCTATTGGTTAAATATTTTGGGGATCCTACCAATTTTTTTGAGATTGCCTAATTTGGTGGGATTCATGTGGGCTTTAATAAATAAAAAATAGTGTGTTAAAATATGTGTTAGAAAATGTGTTATCAGTAATTCTCATATTTTTAATATTAGTATCTAATAAGCATCTAATCAATTTTTGTGTGTGTTTTATAACATGACCATTAATGTCACCATTATTAATAATAATTTATTCTTTTGTAGTTTATTTTTTTTTAGAAAAGAAAAATATTCAATTAATCTAGCTCAACACTTCTAAAAAAGGTAGTAAATAGATCCCACTAATAAATTTACATTGTTAAATTGAAAATAAACATTTCTTTCCTTTTTAAATATGTGATCTTCAAAATCGAATATACTACATTCACTTTTTCTTACATTTACGGTAGTCAACCACATTTAAAAAACGAATACTAAAACCCTGCAATTGAAACTAGGCATGTTCGATACCACTACACATTAGTGATTGGACACACCATTGATGATACTTATAATTAAAACCTTTTACATTCAACTTGATCCACCTCATGCTAATAGTTTGACACTTTTAATGATAAGAATTACGTTCAATGCATATTAATGAAAGATTACTTCATTTCTTAATTTCCAAATCCCCCAAGTCGTCGCCAACGAAACTACTCAAATTCTTTTGCACATCTCACAACCGCATAGAAATAGACTATCAAATTGAATTGCATGATCAATTGTTTCATTAGAAAACATTCCAGGTATATCTAACCAATTCAAAACTTCATACCACACAAACCCAAAAAATGTCTGTCAAAAAACATATGACGTACTGTCTCAACTTCACGACTATTTACCTCACAATTAGGGGTGGGAATAGGCCAGGCCAGACCAGACTTTGAAAGGCCTGAGCCTGACCTACGATTTATTTTTTAGGCCTAAGTCTGGCCTACGGCCTATCATAGGTTTTTTTTTCGGCATGACCTGACTTTTTTAAAAGTATGGCCTGGCCTGGAAGCCTATTTAAAATAATTTAAAAAAAATATGAAACAAACATCATTTAAACCCTAAAAAGTAATATTGTGTCAAATAATAGATTTTTTTTTTCCTGAAACAAACACACTCATTATTACCTTTGAAACAAATATGGAACGACTATTGAGTGATTGACTAATTGAACGGCTACCGAATATGAAATGACTACCAAATATGGAATCGCTACCGAATATGGAACAACTACTGAATATGGAATGCTCACTGAGAGTGATTGTCTAATTGATAGAATTTAAAATAGGAAATAATATTATTAATAATAAATAATATTAATAAATAATAAAATATATATAGGTCGGCCTGTCAGGCCTAATAGGCTTTTTTATAAGCCTGAACCTGACCTATTTAAATAAATAGGCTTTAAAAACAACATGAGCCTAGCTTTTTTTATTAAATAGGCCAAGCCAGACCAGACCATAAGTAGGTCAGGCCATAGGCCCCTGACGGACGGCCTAGCCTATTCCCATCCCTACTCACAATGTTATGCTCATAAAGGAACAATACATCGAAGAAAAAGAATTGTCTCTTGTGTGCAACCTATTTTGAAAAATCCTCGATGCAAATAAGGAAACCTTTGTAGCTATATATGGATGCCAAACTAAGCTTTGAAAAAGAGACGTTGGGACGCCTTCGACAAATTCGTCGCAAATGACATAATAAGTCTCCTTTGCCAAATAAGAACCTCCACGAATGTTATTCCACGACCACTTATCAGCTACATTAACTAACAAAAGAACGCTAGCTAAAAAATACCTACACTTCTCTACTAAGCCTTCCTCCCATGCAAACAAATGTCTCAGCCACCGTCACTCTAAACACCCCCCTATGTAAAATATCCAACATCACATCTACACATTCATCTTGTTGCAAATACAAATTAAATAACCTACTATACTTCTAACAAAATACCTTGCCCACCAACCAATGATCCTTCCAAAATATAGTAGTACTCCCATCCCCAACAACTTTAAATAATTTTTTTTTATCATACCAATCCACTTCAAAACCTGTTCTGTCCACGATGATATCCTTCCACCAAACACACCCCTTAACTCCACCAGACACCGCTCGATATTTGTTTTCCAACACCTTAAGCCAAAGACCATTCGACTTTGTTTTTAATCTCAAACGCTATTTGCCAAACAAAGGCTCTGTTAAAAGCTTTCAAATCTCTTACACCTAGATCTACCTTCTCTTGAGACAAACACACCTTATCTCACTTAACTCAATGAACCTTACACACTTCCTCACTCCCACTCCAAACAAAAGTTTGGAAAATAAACGCATAATGAGAAATGATACTTGAAGGAGTCTTGAAGAAGGAAAATAAATAAACTAAAAATGAAGCAAATACATATTTAAGAAGAATTAGATAGTCGCCCATGGATAAATTCTTAGACTTCCACCCCGATAACTTGTTTCAGACTTTATCAATAACCGACTTCCAAAATGCCAATATTTGAGGATTATCACCAATACGTAACCCCGAGTATTTGAAAGGTATGACACCCATCTTAAAATTAAGTATTTCTATTGCGATTTGAAGTCAAGAACTATTAACGTTCACACCCACAACTAAATTTTTGTGAAAATTAACCTTAAGCCTTGATAGAAGCTCAAACCACAACAAATTAACCTTGATAGTTCTAATATTGGCTAACTCTTCTCCCCCATAATTAGAGTGTCATCTACAAACCGTAATTGAGACACTTGAAAGCCATTAGACCCCACCTCAAATCCTTTGAATCAATTAGCTTCCACTGAAGCACATAACAAAACATTCAACCCCTCAACACCTAGAAACAAACAAAAATGGTGATAAATGATTGCGCTCTCTCGAATCACTATGCATAGAAAACTCATTAATAGGACTTCCATTAATTAGCATAGAGATTAAAGTAGAGCTAACACATTCCAAAATCCACTTATACCACTTCTTTGATAAACACATTTTTTTACATGACAAGGTCCAAATAATTCCACTTGAATGAATCATACGCCTTATCGAAATAACTTTGAACAAAATTAATTCATTTTTCTTCTTTTTGGCCTCATCAACTACTTCATTTGAAACTAAGATCCCATCAAGTGTTTGCTTACCTTTAACCAAACCTGATTGAGATTCAACCATTATATTCCTAATTACTTAGCCTATTAGTCAACACTATAGACAACACTTTATAGATGCACCTTACCTACGAAATGAGTCTAAAACCTGAAAACACCAACACATTATCCTTCTTTGGAATGATTAGTGTAAAAGTGAATTTCGTACTTTTGCCAACCTCCCTTTCAAGTGAAACTCGACCAAAAATATCATGAAATCAATTTTGTTATCTTCCCAGAACTCCTTCACAAAACCAAAATTTTAAAGACACGATTTAGAAATATGTTATTAGGATATGATATAGAAATATGTTATTGTATTTCAATTTAGCTCTATATACAAAGCAATGAATACAAGTTTATGATTAAGAGAATTCACTAAAAAAAAAAGAGACTTATCCATATAAAGTATGCAAATACAAAAACACAAAAACCTCATCATAATGGTATCAAAGCTAAGAATCATACTTAGATCTGATTGAAGAAGAAGATGAAGAAAAAGAAGGAGAAGAAACAGAAACCAAATGCAATTTGGTATATAACCAACAACTAATGACTACTTTTTTATGTGTTAGATGTATGGCTTATAACCAATAATCAAAGACTACTTCTTCTTGTGTTTCATGAAGAAGTAGAGTTATAACCAAAGACTACTACCTCATGTGTTACATTAAGATGTAGGGCTAAAAACAAACAACAACCAATGATTTATAACCTACATAATCATATGTTACATGAAACATACTCATGTTTACATGAATGATATAAAGGAGGAAAAAATCCGCAACTAGAGACATTAACATATTTAATCAACAAGGAGAATGAAGATGTAAGTGGGAAATCTCATTGACAAGGTACAAAGAAGTTAAAGATGTAGTGTCGTTTAAGAAATATATTTAGCCAAAGAGTGTTGAGAATAATATGCTTAAATTTCGTTAGAAGATCTTAGAATTAGATTTATAATTAAATATATTTTAGATTTAAAATAAGACATTATTAGAATCTATGATTTATATTTAGAATATTCTTAAGATTTTTATATGTTTTTTTTTTATTTCCTTATTTTAAGGATATAATTTAGAAATATGATATTAGAATATGATATAGAAATATGTTACACTATTGCTACCTACACCCCCTTTTTGCTAACCACACCCCTCAAATTTAAAAAAAAAACAAAATGCCCAAAATACATTTGCTTATTTATTTCGTTCTTTAAACTCTAATATCTCTTTCTATCTTCATCTTCTACCTTACACTCATATTCATCATTTCCTCTCCCATCCCCTTATCATTCTTCCTCCATTTTCAACAACTTCAACGTCGTCAATCATCTTCATTAGCTCTTATTTACATTAGATTTGCAACATTTTGTTCTTCTTTTTGTTCTTGTTCTTTATTTATTTATTTATTTATTTATTTATTTATTTATAATATTTAGTGAGGATTATGCGATTGAAATTGATTTTAGTGAAAATGAAACTCATTTTGATTACGCAAACTGAGTATGTCTAGAAATATAAGTGAATTGAGTTTGCGTATGTGAACTCAGTCTACCCAAAAACACGTGGTCAGCAAAAAGAGAGACATGAATAGCAAAATTGTAATTATTTTGATAAATAAAACAAAACTCACAATATTTGGATCTCATGTATACAGTTTTTACCCTTTATTTTGTTACTGCTAATTTTTCATAGTGAAGTTTGTGTAACTTAAAGTATTTTGTTATGTAAATATATAATATTATTAAGTAAAATAATTTCACTGGTTTAGTCTTAGATCCGCTACTATTTCTAACGATGTCTTATTTTAAATCTAAAATAATTTAATGTATTAATTTAAATCTAAAATATTTTAAAATATTATTTTTAATATTTAATTTTTTTTATTACATTACAACTGTGATAAAATATTTGCAATTTCATTGATGATTTTAAAATTTCCTTAATTTAAGGGTGAAGCTGTGTCCAACAATTTCATAGACTCTTTTTTTACTTAAATAACTGATAGACTAAATAATGGTGATTCATGATATTGATTAGTATATATACTTTGAATAAGGTTAATTGGTTCACATTTTACGAAGAAGAATACTTACTGCAAGGCTGATGGGGCCCACATGAGAGGTAAGATTCTGTTTAACAAGGCCACCTGATCGAAACTCATTGCTGGGTATGATTACCCAAAACCCCATGGCTGGATTGGTTTCAGATTCTTGACTTATCCATCCATGAACCTTAAGATCTTTGTTCTCACATGAGTATTGATATTTGTCATCCACCTTAAATTCCAAGAGAAAATTGTATTTAACCAAATAGAATGATCCAAAAAGAAAACGTTGTACCATAAAAAAAGAATTGATTCAAAAAAGATTTATTATTGTTAAAAAAAACAAATATAATTTTGATTGTTTATCTTTTACTTAATATTTATTTTGATCATTTATCTTTTATAAATAATATATTTTAGTTTTTTCATCGTAACTCTTTTTGATATAATTATTGCTATTAACTATTGATATCAAATCTTAAATCAGTTGTAAAGTTAAATATATAATTTTAATAAAGATGAAGTTAAAATACATTAAACTTTAATAAAATATCTTATTTTAATGAGTTTACATCTGTTTCAAAACATATAAGAAGAATTTTTTAAGTGCAAGCCTATTATTGAGTTAAATTTATATTTTTTTTGAAAGAATATTATTCTGCATACATATTTGCAATTGTTAAAAGAAATTTCAATGACTAAATATTGTTATAACTTTTATTGTGATTATGACAAAGACTAAAATACACCACTTATAAAAAATTAATCGACAAAAATGAATAAAAATAAAAATAATGAAAAGACATTAGGGAAAAGCCAATAATAGAAACTAACATGAATCTAGTCTGATAAAATCTTTGAATAAAAAGTACCTCTCCTTTGAACTGAGGCTCCACAGGATTTACAAGCAAAACAGCTTCTGGGGGAACAAGTTCTTCTCCTCTTCCAGGTAATCGATCATCAGGGAGAGGCATTAGCCTTTGTCTATTATCCCCTACTGCCATGTAATGAAACCTATACATCACCTCTATAAATTATCATTGCAGAAATTACTCTAACTTAATAGTTCTTGTTAAATTAAATGTTAATTTATGGCCATTTATGAAGTCCATACTTGTCTTTTCGAAGTTTATAAACAATCCTAATTTGAGGTATGTTGAAAGCAGGCCACTCCTTTAGGTGTTCAAAGATAGCATATGAGTAGAAGCCTGAGGAATTACAAAGCATCACATACCTGCAAATTCATTCATTAATTGTTAAAATATTTATACTCTTTTTTTTATTGGATAAGCCATATTTTAGTTCTTAGGAAATTGTAGCGCGATGTTACTTTAGTTCCAATCTTAGACAAAGATTCAAATTAGTCATCAAATCATTAAAATAATCCATGAAAATACAACTTACTATTATAAAAATCTATAAAAAATACAACTTACTGTCAAAATAGTCCGTAACTATTATAACATCAGAGACTAGATTGGCGAACGTTTTGATTATTTAAAAATTAATTTAAGTTTTTGGTCGAGATCAAAGTAACAATGCTCTACATTTTCAAAGGTTAAAATAATAGTTTACCCTATTTTATTTTAACTAAGTATCTTCTATACGGTACAACTGTATAGACTAATCTCTCGAGTTGGATAAGACCACAATAAGACAATAAAATTCTCCTTCAAAAGTTTGAATGTTACTGCAATTTCAAGACTAAATTCGAACCCAAGATCTCTAGTTAAATTCGAAGTCATCTAATTCAAGCACTATTGGATACATATCAGTATCTTATTTCTCAAATAATTGATAACTATGAATTAATTTCAATCTTAATTAGGTAACTTATGTAATTAATAGTACCTTTTGTCTATATTTAGAGGTGATTGCTTTCCCTTTAGAGATGAATCCCATATTCTTGTAAATGATACTTCCACTTGTTCTTCTGTTTCCACTATAACATTAAAACTTGTTCCTACGATCCTGCACGTGTAACCAATTAATTGCAAACCAATAAACAAGACATCAATTGAGTCAGAGTACATATGTTTTAGTAAAAAAAATTAATTTTTTTATAGTAAAACAAAAAAAATTTAAATTAATCAACCAAAAAAAAATATTATGTCCAATTTTACATACAAGATTGGAGATAGATTTCATATTTTTCTTCTATAATTCAATTTCTCTCCGCCTTAATAATTAATATAAAGAATCTTTAATGAGATTTTTTTATTTATAAACTAAGATATCTCGCATATGTGGAGATTAATCTTTTAAAATAATTAAGATCTATTTAAGAGATAAACATCTGTTATCATATATTTTTCCACACATACGAAAGATGACTGAATTCTGAACCAAATAACTAAAAGACTAAAAATCTACTACATGTGACACAGCATGTTTTTAATATTGGCAAGATATAGCTCAAGAGAGAAATGGAAATTACAAGAGACATTTATCACATACCGCTCAAATGTCCCAGTTGTTCCGGTACTTCCTGCTTCACTCCAAACGACATCCCAATACCTATTAATCCATTGAGACTAATCCTTTGTTATACTTTTTCCTTAACAAAATATAAACAAAAATGCAGTACATATATTTAAATAAATAAAACTTGTCTTATATATGTATAGTGATTACCCTCTATTATTCTTTTCGTTAAGAGCTTCAAGCAGATTATCAATGCCATTATATTGTATTCTAGTCACAAATCCACCCGGATTAGATAAATACACTTGTACTACACCATTGTCCATAACCACCTGAAATTCAAAGTTTCAAGAAAATTCAAATTTATACATTAAATTATAGTATTAATTAATCCCAAACTCTACTTATGTTGAAGGAAAAACAACGTCTTACATGATTATCCTTGATATGCAACTGCACTGCTTGTGAGGACATGTTGAAGAATTCTTTACTAGTTGAAATATTTTGTCTTACAATGTATTTTTGCTACAATTTGATTTTTTTTATTTTTAATTTGTTATATGAGTTGTTGAGTTCATAAGAGAGTTAAGGAATAAGGATATGTAGTTGTTGGGCAACTACTTTTTCTTACCTTATAATTTTTATAAATTCGGTTTTAATGGTCAATTCTTTACTCAATCGCCACTGTAGTCGTGTACGTTTAGGTTTTCGTGGACAAAAATGAAGCTGAAAAGTTAGAATATAACAATCATGTTTGATGCACCCCAACCAACATCACCAAATATATGCGTTCCCTGTTAAATATTCATTTACTTTTGTAAAGACTTAAACGGCGAAAAGAAAAACTACACAAGAGAACTGATTTATTTTTTAAGAGAAAATGAAGGGAGATATTTTTTATTAATAAAGCGGATACTAGTGGAAAAAACTAAACTCTAACTAAAGAACTATCACTTCCAATATCACAAGAAAACTGATTTATTTTGATGAATTCTTCATTTTGATAGTTTGAGCAAAGTAAAACTAAGACTCTAATTTTATTTTAACTTTAAATTATTATTATTAATTGTCTTCAAAACCAGTTTGAAAATACTAATTATTTTTCCTATGTTTTGGATAATTGCAAGATTAACAACTAATTCAGTCTGCATATACTAATTTTCTCGATGGTGCTAAGAGCCACACCTCACAATTAGACTTTGATACCATATTAGAAAAACAAAAATGGTGAAATCACCATTGGAGAAGGTGAAGATCAAAGAGAGAATATTTCTGGTTAAGGGAAAACAGTTACAGTTCTAGGACCAGCTAGATTCTAGTTATACTAGAGTAACTGAACTGAATTCAGAATTCAGTTACAGTGTAGGGTAGCTAACTTTTGCTGACTCAGCAGAGTTAGTTACAGAGTTTGTTATAGGCTTAAAGCCTTGTTTGGCAACAAGCAATTGTTTCTTTCCTGACTTGCTCTAATAAATCTTATATCAGATAAAGACTCGGATACATCTCTTGGTTACTTGAGTTTTTCTTCAACAAATGCAGAACTATATTAACCATTTTCAATAATGTTTATGTTATATGATATTTATTTATATATATAATAATGACAATGCCAATGTATTATATAAATAAATACGCTGGAAAAAGTAGATCTCATAAGACTTCTGAACCAGGCGAATGAATTATTGTACAGATAAAGCGGAATTGTGAGATCATTAAATGTTTCTCCTCTGTTGCTAATGCAGATCACTGGGATCTGCCTTTTTCTGTAGGAAAATGGATCCCAATATAACAGCAATACCGGTGATGGCTATTGTGAAAAGAAGACGTTTAGTTGAGAACTCATTCTGCTGCCTTCGTCGTCGGACACCTTCGCCTCTTTCAACTTCCCTCACATTCCTTCAAACAAAACATAAGGAAATAGCTAAATTACAATGTAAGTGAAAAACGTACGTCGCAATAACATGAAATAGAATTGAAATAAATTGTTTGATACATGTTATGCTACAATAATTCCCAATATAAGTAAATTCACAAATATAATCTAGTATTTCTTGATTCATTTTACGTGGACAATGAAATGAACTTCAAAATGATGCTAACATATCCTCAGAATATGGTTTTAAATTGCGGTTGTGATGCCATTGCGGAGATTACAAAATCTACAATATTGCGACCACAATTTGAAACTATGCCTCATACATTGTGAAATTTGGATCGAAGCTAATTTTACAATTGAACATTTGAACTTAACTCTACAAAACCGACTTGTAAGGTGGAGGATACCTCTCACTTATAAACACATTATCGATCATATGACATCCAATGTGGGATACTGAACATAAGAAAAACACCCACATGCATAAAAGAGAGTACTACTACTACTCAAACCCAAATACTCATATGATAAGTTGATAACTCCTCCTATTCATGACTAGGTGTAGCATATCTATGGCTATCAACAGTATTTAGTGCTGTTTTATCCATCTAATCATCATAACCTCAGACTTCAATAATGCATCTACTTTGCTCCAATAGAACCAAGGTTTACTTAGGAACATGAATTATGCATGTTAGGACAGTGAGGCATCATATCACTACTAAATGAATGTGCACATCTCAGCACTCATTTGAAATAAGGAAAATACTACAGTAGCAATAGAATGTTCATTATAGGGAAATGATGCCAATTACTGATTATAGAGTATAGACAATGAAAACTTATGAAGTGAATATCTGTATATTGTGCCATCATACAACTCAAAAGCCATTAATCAGCATCATGTGATGAATGACTTTGAATCATGAAATAGATGCATGAATCAGTGCAACTTGTTGTTTATGAGTGATTTGTTATTTTATCTTGTTTTTCTTTCACCAATTCACATCAAAGAAATTGAAAAGTGAAATAAGCTTAAATTATCAAGTAGAAAGAAACTAAAGGAGTACTATTAAGTACATTATTTAATTATTTTGAAAAAGAGGCTTCGCACACTCATTCACCTAGTCATGTTACAAATGTTCATGTCGTTTACTAGTACAACGTACAAAACCTTTTTATTTGTACTTTCGTTCTGTTTTCATTTTGACTTGTGACATATAACTTAATCTTTTATTTTATTTTGTGAGACACATGGATATGTTGTTTTGCCAATTCCTAATTTAAAATTATTAAATCAAGCACTATGCATAATTTATGTCATATTTTAACTATTTTTATTTGTGTTTCAGAATCATATGACTATACGAATTATGATTCAATACTTGAGGTGCTAGCTTAGTGGTAAGAGTTTAACATTGTAACCTCAAGACACTGAGTTTAAATCTCCTCGGGGACGGTTGTAAAATGGTCATTAGTGCCACCTTGATTAATACAAAATTTTCCCCAACCACAATTTCTTCTTTAAAAAAAACATTGACAATACACTATTTGAAGGGATGATCAATCAGACTTTTGAGAGAGTATGTGCCCTTAGCTTGATGGTTGAGCTTGAGTGCATGGAGAACAATTATCCAGCGTTGACAGTGGCAGCTAGAATGATGCAAGTCAAGGGTTTCATGTCAAGATCACAAAAGCTCAGACACCATGCAGTGAACCAACTCTCCCAAAGGTTTTTTGGGTATTGAGTAAAAGCACATTAGTGGTATTAAATTAGTAATAGTATTCACATGAAAAATGAAAGCTTATAAATTACATCTAATTGCTTCTATCAAAAAATTAAAATATGGCCATAACCTAGTGACCTAAAAAAAGCCAACATCGGAACTATAGGTACTTTTCTAGAGCAATGTGATTTGAATATCGATTTGGGACACCTAAATTCGACAACTTTTGATATGGTAAACACATTTCATAGACGTGATTAATGAAGTGTTAGATTTGGTTAAAATGCCGAACCCTCATTACCCATCTATTGAACTTCATAAACCATGAATGTGAATCGATTAACTATAATTTTTAGGGTTCAAATCTGCATGTAGTCGGAAGCTGGAACACCTGAAGTCGTGATTAATACCGTTCAAATTTGTGGTTAATAAAGTTTAGTTGACGGTAATGAGCTATCCAATCTTGATATACCTATTAACCACTCACTGAATTGTGTTAGCGACATGTGTTAACTGCACAAATCGTGTAAAACAGTTGTCAATTTTGGTGTCTCAAACTGTTGTTCAAGTAACACTACTGATATGATAGGCTCATTACATTGTATATAAGAGGATAGGGAGGGAGGAGCAAAAGAAGGCGTTGATGGACCTAAGAAACAAGGCTTGCTGGTGTATGAAAGGAGGAAACGTGGGGAAACCAAAGAAAAAAGAAGTCGATGAGGGGGAGAATGGGCATAATAGAATTGATCTGTGGCGCAAGGAAGTTAGAGGGAAGGATAGGTGAATTTTAGAAGGGGAAATTAACGGAATAGGCGGGCAATCATTTGGTGAGTAATTTGGTTGGTCAGGCTAAGGGGAGAATCACTTATTCCTCATGAAACAGGGTTAGTCTTTCATTTCCATTCTTGCATGGAGTCTACCTCCATCTATAGTTGGTTTCCATTTCATAGTCATTGTCTCTAACATTGTAATAGCGAAGGAACTGTTTTGACGCTTCTATAGTATTAATATAATTCAATTTTGCAGTAGATAATTCTGATCCTATCACAATATAAAACATGGAAAACAAGAACAATAATGTTAAGTGATTTAATTTGTTGTTATATTTAGTGACAACTGTCAAGGACCTAATCGCCTAAAAGTTGAAGCTATTAGGTGATAATAGGTTCAGTATTAGCTTTATTCCTCTAATACACAACATCATGCAAGATTAATTTGGGGTTCAAGTGTGGACAATGCACAAACCCATTTTAAATAATATGCTGAAATTCAACTTAGTTATGAAGACAATCGGGATAATCAATCATTCCTTAAACCTCCGGACGGTAGGTAAATATCAAAATATAAATATTTTGTTGAGATTCATGTGTAATGCCTAAAGAGAAATAAATATGCATACTATGATGATAACCGAATTGCGCGATTCAGTCTATGAACAGTTACCTATAGTCAACAAGTGAAAAAAAAAAACAATGAATAAGAGAATTTGTTAATGTGAATGATTATATGTCTTACCTTGAAGAGCCGACAGCGGCAGCGCTATCTTGAACGCCATTGCACCTAACTTCATGATTGTATTGCTCACGAAGTCTAACATATTTGTTACAAAGGTGACAAAGTTCTGTTCGATTCCCGCATACTTCCTGCAAAATATAAATTAGAAACTGAAATTAGTGCAAAGGCAAATATGTTAATAAAATCTTGTAACTCAAAAGTTCTTCATAAACATACCTGATGCTCAGCTAGATCAATTGCTGGCAATGGGAATTCACAGAAGTCACAAGTGACAATCCTTCTAGGGCAATTTTCACCTTTATGGATATCTATGACATCACGACCCACTATCTCACTGCACAATGAACAGGTTACCTACACAAATACACATTTTTTTTTGTTTAGAAGACTAACAAAAGTGGATTTAAATCTTATTTTATGATGTTTACAGTGTGGAAGGTGTCCCTGAGGTGTCAGTTCAGTGATAAGAACTTGACTTTGTACGCTCAAGGGGCGAAACTCAAATCTTCTCGATGACAGTTGTAAAATGGTAAAAACAACACAAACTTGACTTACTGGCGCATGAGTGGTTAAATAGTGATGCTCTGCAATTGTTTTGGGAATCATATCATCGCAAAGTTTGCATTTTCGAAGGTTCCGGAAACAATAAGCATAATGCAAATCAATATTTGCAGCAGGGATAGGTCGTTTACTGAAAAATAAAAAATGAATCATCATCAGGTTTCTAAACAAACCACAAAGCAATTCTAAACATATCAAAATTTGATTTTACATGTTTAGGATGAGTTAGATAGGAATTTATAGCTTTTAACTCTAACAGTGATTTTTACATTCAAATTTATTGTTCAACTCACTTTAACATTAATGAATCCAAACACAAATCACATAGCAGTCCACTCATTTTTAACTAAAACTAATTTCCCATGTGTATATGTTAGGATGATCAGTTAGTTTGACAAAATCAAGTTGGCAATCGTGATTTTGTTAAAGCTCCAAAGAGTAGCTTATGCCAAAATCACGGTGGTACCGTGATTCAATCAATCACACCGCAAATCCAAACATAAAATCAACACGGTCAAATTCAATTTTTCTACCTTGCTAAATCACCGACACACTAAAAAAACTCAAACTAGCATATAAAAGTCAAATGCAATTCACATTTTTCTACTTAACTTACGAAACAAATAATCCCAATTTCCTATAGTTTTTCATTTTCTTTTCATCTCTTATTTAATTAAGATTAAGCTAACGAAGAAGTAAATCGTAAACATAAATAAAATAATCAAGAGAGATAAATAATTCAAAAATTTAATAATAGAGAAAAATGAGGTGTTTTACCAGTGAGAACATATCCCAGTTGCGTGACTCAACATAGCTTCCATCGCAGAAGATAGAAGACAAAATCGAAAGCGTCTTTCTAAAACCAAATACTCAGAAAACGAGGAGAGAGGGTAGATTTAGATTTAGATTACTAAATAAGAGAGAGATCTTATTGTTATAACAGAAAGGAGATTTTCGGAATATACGAAGAAAAATAAAAAGTTGTTGAGTTTTTGCGACAACGTCGGATTCTGGGCGAGGAATTCAGTGGATCTTTAGGTTCTGTTTCTAATTCTATGTTGGAATGAATTTCTGGTTGAGATGACTTTTTTTATTGGGGAGGATTTAATTAATGATTGATTGAACATTGAAGGCTTTAATTAAAATGGTTGGAAAAAGATAGAAGAAAAATAAGCTGTTTAGCGTACGCGCCATGAAGCGCAGTGAACGATCACGATCCGTGAAGTTGGGCTAGAAAGGTTTTGGTTCAAGGATTCTACCGTGCACCCCACATCTAAATATACCACCTTCAACAAGTGTGAAAATACAATTTTACCTTTTATAAAATCTTTAATTTTTTTAACTTCTCATTTTTTTACCTTCTTTCTAAAATATTCGGAAGTTTTCAACTTCACATTTTTAGTTATTTAATTTTATCAATTTATAAAATTGGTCTTTTTATTTTAAAGTGAGATTGTTTTTATCGTCATTCTTATTTTTTTAACTAAAAAATAACAATATGATATGATTTAGATGAGATGACATATGATAGAATAATTAACACCTATGAAATCATAATAAGACTTTCTAAAAACCTAACTTTCAACTTCAATTTTTTTTCTTTTTGTAATGTAATTAATGACATGAATACTAAATGCATTAGATGGTTCTATGTCATGAAATCATATGCCATATCATTTAAAATATGTTAAATCCTCATTTTTTAGTTCAAATTTTTTTAGAGAGAGAACAAAACTATTGACTTTTAAGATAGAGGGTAGGGGTGGGCAAAGTTCAGTTCTGAACTAGAACCGTTTGAAAATTGAACCGAACTGGTTTTCAGTTTGGAAAAACTGAACCGAACCGATTTTCAGTTCAAAGAACCGAACCGGTTTATAAAAGTGGTGAACCGGTTTATTATTTTGAACCAAACTGAACTGGTTTAACTTATTTTTTTTGTTCATATAGGCCAAAATTTACATAATTACCCCTAATTACTTCTAAAAAAAATCTGGTTCAAGTTTTTTGAAATAAAAACCGGTTCGGTTCGGTTTTTTAACAAAAAACCAGTTTGGTTCGGTTTTTGAATTGAAAAACCGGTTCGGTTCAGTTCTAGTTTTACAAAATCAGTTCGAAAACAGTTCGATTCTTAAACCAGTTCAGTTCAAAACCAATTCGGTTTGGTTCGACAGTTTGGTTCAGTTTTTGGTTATTTTGAACACCCCTAAATAGAGGGATATATTTCGTGAATTGGTGAAAATAGAACAACCAAAACTAGAATTAAGCCTTTTAGATAATATTACTCTATTCAGATTCATCGATCCAGACGAGATGTGGCTGAGTTCTTCAATGGATCCAGACATACTACGAACCAAAAATTCAAAAACATTAGCTTCTTGATCACTTTATCTCAAAACTTCAAAACACCTTTAAAAAATATCCATTCACTCTATCTACACAACTTTTATTTTATATAAAAGGTAATGTGACTCTATAACCTTTTTTTTATTGTGTTTTTTATATTTTTTTTGTTATGTGCATTTTTGAAACTAAGCTAATACGTAAATGATCTAATTGGTTGATCTAGACACACCGAAAACCACATATGGAACCAATCCAGACACAATGTTTATTTTACAAATTTAACATCCAGATCCACTAATCTAGACTTTGATTTTCCCGCTATTTAATTTACAACCTGACACCCCCTTGTTGATTTGAATTATAATAATCTCATTGTTGATGTGAAACTTGACATTTCCGAACCATTTGTCGCTTCTCTCGATGTTACAACTAACTTCACTATGTTCAAGAACTTTAAATGTAGAGACAATATGTTAAAGTAGGTTCGAGATGAAGCTATCAAATTAGGATTTGTTATTTTTATTGCTAAGTTAGATCACATATCAAGTAGAAGAAAATAACACCTTTTAATGGGCTATGAAAATGGGTGGTGTGTATAAAGAATACAAGAAGATGTTGAAACGTCAAGACACGAGATTCATAAAATACGAGTGTCCATTTAGATTGTGTTTTCATCTTTTGTGCTTTGGTGTATGAAAACTTTAATGTAGTTTGTAGAAAACATAATCAGGAGATGACAAAAAAATTAGAAGGTCGTCCTTCTACATGTCGTTTAAATTGTGGAAAAGAAAAAACTTGTTAATGAAATGACAAGTAATATGGTTCTTCCTAAAAATATTCTTATGAATTTGAAAAGAAGAATGCTTGACAATGTGACTACTATCAAACATATTTTAATACATGTGTCACATATACAACAAGTATTAAGGGGTCAAAGATCATAACTGGTGAAATACTTGGATCATGATAAGCATGTCTACAAACATAGAATTGGTGGTGATTCTGACAAAATCTGGGATATCTTTTGGGTTCATCTGGACTCAATGAAGTTGTTTAACACATTTCCTTTGTGTTGCTGATGGTTTCAACATACAAAACCAACATCGCTTACATTTTCTTGATTTTGTTGGTGTCATGTCTACTGAAATGACATATTTGGTTGTATTTTCTTATATGGAGTATGAGAAGGAAGATAATGTCAGTTGAGCTACATAGAAGTGTCATGGCATATTGAAATATCATGATAATTTGTCAAAGGTAATTGTGATTAACCGAGACAATGCATTGAAGAACGTTATTGCTAAAGTATTTTCGAGTGCTATCACATTTCAAAAAAGTGAGATCTAGATGTAAGTTGAATGTTAAAGTCAAAGTCAAAGTCAAATATGAAATATCTAAAGAAGCATGAGACAACATTATGAGTGCATTAGATGTTGTAGCTGCTTCTAATTCAGGGAAAATATATATTTTTTCACTTCAACAATTCAGAAATGTGAGTGCAAATTTTCCGAACTTCCTCAAGTATGTGGAAAATACTACACTAGATCCATTGAAGGAGAAAATTGTAAGTGCATGGACAAATCGTGTGATGAACATGTGTAATACGACTACAAACAAAGTTGAATATGCTAACGGTAGGTTGAAGAGGTATTTATATGAATAGTGTGGGTGATTTGTAGCATACTGAAATCCAAACATTGTTTCAAGTTAGTATTATTAGGTTAGAACACAAATGGATAAACAAAATTTTGTACTCAAAATTAGTTAGAAATATTTCAAAGAATGCACTGGATTTTATTGCAATTGAAGCAGGACGAGTAAATGAGTGTGGTATTGATAGTTCTAAATAAGGTTACAAGATTAGAACAACTTACAATTTGCATGCATTTGCATAATTGCTAGGAAGATAATGCATCGTCTACCTATTCATTTGGCCAAAGTTCACAAGTACTTGAAGATATTATGATTTGATGATGATTGTTATCAGAAAAGAAAGTCAACCAGGTATTTCTATTGTACCAGATTTAGAAGCGATTCTGGTTCGATTTATGTATTATAATGTCGACAAATTGTAACTCTTAAATTACCATTAAAATATTAACATTGAAATATTTTCATGTTTTTCAAACACACATTAGTAGTTTTGATTGCAGTATGAAGATATATATCAAGGAGCAAATGCGTCAAATAGTTTTTCTAGAAATGACATCACTAATTCCATTAGTAGATAAGGCAAAAAAAAGTGCAATAAATAGGTGTATGTTCACTCTTGTCGATAAGCTGAAAGTTCAACTAAACGTTCATATTCTTTCTTTGAAACATGTTGACTCATTATAATTTGATACGGCTACTGTGGAGTCTAAGCCGCAATCATCATGTCCACCTAGAAAGAGTGCACGACAAGGTAATCTATCACCTAATTCAATGTCATGCACCATAACTTATATTGATGAGATGGAACTCTTCATGCATCATTTTGTTGATAAAATTGTTGACATTGTCGGGGAAGGTAGTTGTGGATGTCGTGTTATTGTTGCACTCTTAGGGTAAGAATGCTGAAAATTGGCCTACCATTTGTCTTGATATGATAAAAGGCTTTGAAGTATTTGAGTTGGAAAAATGAGTGAATGAGATCATAAAAGACTTGTATTCTCCATAAGGGTGACACACATCTAAGAAAAAATTGATGGCATTTTCAGAAATAGGTTTTCTTGTTGCACACCATTATAATAAAGTTTTAGTTTTATTAATAAGATTTGGGCTCTCTGAAATTTTTTCCCACTAAGAGGTCCTCTACCAAAAGATCCAAAATTGATGTGCTTTGGGTTTGTGAAAGGTTATCATTTTATCCAGATATATCTAAAGTACAACTATCCTTTACATGCTCCTCTAATGCCGACATACCCCTTTATAGACATAACCTATAATCATGTGGGAGTAAGTTGTCATATTCCAGCTTATAGATTCTAAATAAGATGTTGCTAAAATGGTGCAGGATCCATATTGTTACAAGCAGGCATCATGCAACATTTTAGCTGCATCTCGTCTATGATCTATGAGGTAGAGTATGACGAGTTTCTCCCATGTGTTTGTGTGTTCTATTTGTAAAGGGGTATGTTGACAATAGAACCTTGTCGAGAACGCATCAATTGATAACATGTTGAAGACATCCAGTTTAGTCCTTCTGAAGACCACCTAAGTACGCATCAGTTGTTCAATATCTATTTTTACTCAAGATAGATTAGGTGCAGGTCTCAAATCATGCACCGACATTTACCATATTGCATGCTTTAGTGGTGTGGCCATGTTCAAAATATTCCATGCGATTCATGTATATCAACACCTCTTTTGATGTCTCCATTAGATGTTAATGCAACATGTGTCGCTAATCCTTGGGATTGGGCTTTTGGATACAAGAGTTGGTATATCTAGATGTCACACCATTTCTTGATACCAACACCTTAGGGCGAGCCAATGGGGTCAATTTATGTAGATGAATTATTTGAGACACATAGTGGGGAGTAAGGGACTATGGCAATGGATCTATTTCCTAGATGTGCTCGGATCAGAGACATTGCACATGGTATGATTACTAAAGGTGAGGTGCAACAGATAACTCTAGCTTGCGACTCAGGGAGAACGATGGGCTCAGGGATAACCACACAATCTAAATGGACATTCAAATTTTTATGGATCTCGTGTCTCAATATTTCAGCACCTTCTTTTATTCTTTATATACATCACCCATTTCACAACTCATACAAAATATTGTTTTTCTTTTATAAGATCCATGATTAGACTTAATAATAACAGTAACAAATCTTAATTTTGATTGCTTCATCTTAAACCCACTTCAACGTGTTTTCTCTACATTTAAAGTTCTTCTAGATAATGAAGTTAGTAGTAAAATCAAGAGAATCGAAAACTACTTCAGAAATGTCAGGTTTCTCATCAATAGGGGGATTGTCAATATTCAAATCAACAAGAGGAATATCCATACCTGAAATGCATGGTGATTTTTTAAATTAAACAACAAGAAAACAAAGATTGGATTAACCAATGGAGACATTAATTTTGTAAATTAAACATTGTGCCCGTATTAGTGAATCCAGACGTGGTATTGGGTGTATTCGGAACAACAAATATGAATGATGTACATATCAACTTAGTTTCAAAAATGCGAATAACAAAAAAGAGATAAACAACACAATTATAAAGGATATAGAGTCACATTACCTTACATAGTGTGAATGGATGATTTGATTGAGTAATGAGAATTAATTTCGTAAAAAAATAAAGGGTTTTTTTTAAAGGTGTTTTGAGATAGAGTGTTGAGGAAGTTGATGTATTTGAATTATGAATTAATAGTATGAAAGAGCATGTCTGGAATGGTGAATCCATAATTTGTAAAAAAAAAAAAAAAAGAGTTCATGACTTTTGATATTATAGGGGAAATAAACTCTCTAATATTGTTTCTTTTATCACTATTTGTTTCTTCTTTATTTTTTTACAACAATAAGCTTACTGCATTTCATTCAAAATTACATTTGTAATATAAGTTGGGACTGAATAAAAAATATGAGAGCTATCATAAAACCTTGATGTCCTCGTAAAAATATGAGTAACAAAATTTGTTTGCCTTTTAGTGAAATTAACATTTTAGTTTTGATAAATATGCACAATGGCTTTGCAATGCTGCAAAATAGATTCAAATTTAGTTACAATTGTTAGATCTTACATTGTAGTTATACTCCCGCAACTCTAATTTATGCCATAATAGTTCAACGTTTTGTTCTGTCACAATATTGTTTGTTGTAATTTTTTTTTTGTGCTAGCTGCTATTCACGTAACATCTCACGAGAAAGTGTAATTGAAAAACTATCTGGTTTCTTGATATTATGTCATACCTTATCATTATGTATACGCTAAGTGCAAAATAATTGCACTAATAATTTAAGCCTATGTTGTAGTGAAAGAATGGACACAAGCGTGAAAAAAAATTCATTAAAACAATGTGTAGCGACAACTACTCCAGCAACAAAAACAAATGTTGAAGAAAATATGCCATTATGTTTTCTTATCTAAGCTGCAACAGGGACAAATGTTGAGCTAACGAACCTTTTTACGTTGAAGGTTCATTATAGTAGGAAGACAATCTTCGAAAATCCTCTATAAGAGAAAATTTATCTTTTCTAGAACTTTAAATTTCCATATACTCATCCAATCCCCCTATTTGCGAATTTGAGAGTTATCTGTTAATTCTTCCAGGACGCAATAGTATGTCGACTTTACTTTGAAAATACCATATCTACTCTTGCACCAAATCAATTTATCTTAACATTCCAAATAAAGTAATAGAATGCGTGCAATAAACATAATCTCGTTGTCATTAAAAAATCAATCCATTAAAGAAGTATTCCATGTACGAGTAGTATGATCAATTAGATTTGCAACATAAAAATCTTCAAATCTTGCTATAACATTTAACTCCACATAAGAATTAATATTTCCTATTAACCAAGGATCTCTCCACATCTTAATGTTACTTTCGCTCCCCATCCTCCATCCAACTCCTAATCTAGCCACCACTTGGGAATAACAGATGCTAAACCGTCATAGTTGGGATTATGGCCCAAGTGTGCCTCCAAGAAATATCCCTTTGGAAAATATTTGGCTTTGAAGACACTAGTTACTATAGCATCTTGATTAGTTGCAAGATTTCAACCTTGCTTCCTAAGCATGTCTAAATTAAAGCCATTAAAGTTTCTAAAGCTCATTCCTCCATATGCCTTTCTCATTATTAACTTTTTCCAACTTAGCCATTCAATTCCACTTCTCAAATTCATGCTAGATCCCCACCAAAAAGGAATTGGATATGCTTTCTAGCTCTTCAAATAATGTAAAAGGAAATAAAAGGAAATAAAAGGTACTTTTGCAATATGTTGGAATAACTTGAGCCACTTATTTAACCATGATCTTCCTTTAGCCTTCGATAGGTGCTTATCAGATCAACTCTGAATTTTTTTTCAAAATCTTCCCTTTAAGTAACTGGATATTTTCTACTTGTTATGTCTCATCATAGAGGGATATCCAAATATATACCTGTTCAAAGATACTCCGTTACAACAAGTTTTCTAGTAACTACCACTCTCATAGCTTCTAGTGTGTTCTTACTAAAAAAACACCTATTAGTTTTGTAAATTGATAGTTTGGTTTGATGCCTTCTCATATGTTTCTAGGATCTCTTTCAGCTCTTTGGATTCTTGTTCGTTGGCCTGACAAAAAAAAATCATTAGAAAATAAAAGGTGTGTGGGGATGGGGGCTCCTCAACACACTTCGACAATATGTGTGTCCTTGAGCCTCATGTCTTTTTAAAAGAGAGGTAACACCTTAAACACTAATGATAAAGAAGTAGAAGACAATAGGCCACTCTACCTAAGCACTCTCGTTGGTGAGATTCTTCCCATTCCCTCTCCGTTCATCATAACTAGGTAGTTCATTATTTCCACACACATAAACACCTATTTCATCCATTTTCATGAAAATGCATCTTCAACATCTCTCTCCTCAAGTAGCCTTATTTCTCTTCTACACTCCATTTCTATTAAACACTAAGTAATGGCAACCTTGTACTTTGAGCTTAAGCGTTTACCCCACTCATTTATGACTTCAGTGCTCTTCTTAATTCTTGCAATAAAATCGACACCTCTACTCTCAGTCCAACTATTAGAAATTATGGTAAAAAAAACTCTAGTTCTTTTATTCAAGCATTTTTAAACTTAAAAGGTCTCCACTTAATTCTCATCTCCCTCTCCCAAAGCTAGAGCCAAATATGTTAGTGATTTGATCTATCTGCTACACCATTTCTAAGATGACTTTTGGAAAAAGGCCAATCAATTCTTGATTTACCAAAATCACCCTTTGTTTCTTAAAAACCGCAATTATATCTTGAAGTAAATATCTTGACAAAAAAAAATATTTTTGTCTGAAACTACATATTTGGAGAAAAAACACAATATGTACTTCTAGAATGTAGGTAAAGGTAGAAGAAGAAACTCCCTTATAATATTCCTCATACAAAAATATATACCTTCCTATAATCATGGCCTCATTAGAACATGAAACTTCATTAGAAAATGTTTGGTTTTTCCACTTTGAACTCGATTTTCAACAACAACAATTTTTGAATTGGTATCACAATTAATTAAGTTTGCTTCAATTTGATGTATTTCCAAATCAAGTAGTATTTTCCTCATCTTGATAGCTTGGTTCATTGTTGTAATTGTTGCTACATATTATGCTTCAATAGGAGATTAAGCTACAATTTCTTATCTCCTTGAGTTCAATGAGAATATGCCAGAAACTTAAGAAAAATCGTAACTGTAACATATCTCTTTAATGTTAAATATTTGATAGTAATTATTTTATGTTTGACTTATTAATATACATAATATGTTTTGGAGTATCATCATTTTCTCCATTCTTTAGGAAATTAAGAGGTTGGTTCCTTTCCCCTATTTCCTTACGTGCATGTGTGAGGTAGTGCTCACTATAGATTAGGGATTTTGGGTTTAAAAGTTTGAAAGGAAGAAGTATATTTTCTATGTTAGATTTATGGATTATGGAATAAATTATTAAAACAGGTCATGCATATGAGTGGCTGAAATTGAGAATAGATAAGAGTATAATTGAATTTCCTTGATGATATGAAAATATGTTCTATTGATGTGTTTTGAGATTAAAGACCTTGAATTTTATTATCGTGATGTTGATTTGAATTATGGTATGTCAATAATTTCTTTCCAATTTGATTTTTTGATGTATTCATTGCTTGATGTATTCATAACTTTTATCATTTGTGTTTGCAAAAAGATAAAAATTCATTTGGAAATTTGTGTGATTGAACGAGTACTGGGAACTTAAAATTCACAGGACATATGTGATGTTTTGGTCATACCTTTTTCTCTAGACCTTATTTTTGAGTGATTGCTAGTTTTCTAGAAATTAGACTCAATTACTTTCAATTTGAGTACAAACATTGTCATAATTGATTGAGTATTGATGCTTAAATGAGTTATAGGTTATACCAAAGTTGTTGTCTTGGTTTTATGATCTTGTGTATTGTTTTGATAAACTACACAATTTGGGGGCTCAGTTTGATAAAAAATTAATTTTTATCTATAAACTAGACATCATAAGCTTCCAAATAGTGCTCGTTTATTTAAGTCTGCTACCTATAAGTTCTTGTCAATTGACAGACAGTTAGACTTAGTTTTGCGTTGTTTTAGCATAAATATGAGGTTGTTTTGAGAAAAATCTATTCTAATCATAATGTACTTAAGAATATATGTTATCACTAGAGTTAGTGATATTTTATGTTATATTGCTTAAAACCATAAGAATTTGCAAGGTTCAGTGTTTGATAATTTTAATGTATTCCTTCACAATTGATGTTGTAATTCATGTGTGGTGCTATATATATACATGTGTGTGTGCGTATGTTTACTTATATATTTACTATGTTTGAATAAAGTTATGATTCATTCTAGTTAGATAAATTCTCCATCTATATACGATGGAAGCGAGGTTAAGTAAGACACCGCTTACAAATTTAATTACAACCAATTTTACTAAAATAAAGTTACTAACAAGAAGAGGGCATTATAAAACTAATGTAGTATTTGTGACATGCTTATTAGGTAGAGTTCAAGTCATTAGATTACTCACATCTAGTGACTTAAATATTTAGAAAGAGTTAAGGCTAGAGATAGAAGAGGTAACTCGAAAGTAGCTTACAAAGTATGATAAACTCATATGATAAATATATTCTTGATTTAGACTATTAATTTATTTGGTTCCATCTCTTGAGACCCACTAAGATGTAATCTCATTGCACAGTATTTAAATATTTTTTAGGTAAAAAGACTTAGATCAAGAGTTGGAGAATGTAACATAAATGTTTATGTTATAGTTTGGTTAAAATTTCTAGGAAGTTGTTTTGAACCATGGATGTGTTATGTACTCCATTTTGCTCTTTATTTTGAAAGATTAATATGTATGTTAATACATTTGCATGGCTTTTGTCGGGATTTGTATTAAATACCGCTTTTGCCAAATTATGTTAATGCTAGAGTTATATTCTAGACAATTAACATATGGTGTTACGTTAACTTGCTTTAACAAAGTTCAATTTTCACTTCTCTTGTACCATATTTCAAATTGAGTGGCGTCCTTAATATATCTAAGCACCCTATTTGTTGCAACAAAATATATTTTGGTAGTATTATGCATAATCTTGAAAGTAGATTATTGCGTACATAATATAGGTCTACATGAAGTAAGATAAAGTAGACTTCCAATCAAACTTCTATAAAGAACACATCAAATGTTTTTAACTTTATATTTCTTTGTGAGTTTCAAATTCGACAACAAAATAGTGGAAGTAGAGTTAAACTTTCCATAAGTTTTTGTGCTTCGTGTTGATTATTGCTAGTTACTTGCAACTCATCAACTTATATTGGAAAATTAAAGAACCACCCTCCAACAACCTTCTTCGATAAAGATTTGCACCATTTTCTCTTCTTCTGAAGTCTTGATTGTGGCAGAAGCTACCAATTTTGTTATACCAAGTTTTTGTGGTTTGTTTTAGCTCATAGAAAGCTTTATGAAGCTTATACACTATGTCTTCATCAAGTTGATCAACGTGAACTTCATCAAGATTTTCATTGAAGAATTGCTAATTTGAAATCTCATTGCCAAATTTCCCACTCTATTTGTTTCGCCGATGCTACATTAATTTGAATAGTAGCTATTCTTACTATTAGTGCAAACATTTATGTTCGGTCAATTTTTTTTTTTTTTTTGACAAGAATGTGTAGTCAATTCTTAACAACAAGCCTAACCTTGTATTTGATGATGGATTCATAATGGTTCATCTTTACACCATAGAAGCATTGAACTCCTATGACATGCTTAGGCTTGTTAACCAATTGCCATGTCTTGTTTTTTTCAACAAGTTACAAAACTATTACAACTTTGATAAACTTCTTAAAGAGATCAGGTACCTCTTACAGTAAAGTCATAATCAACTTATCCATCTTAATCTTTATTTGTGCACCAAGAGAAGGAAAAGTTGGTTGTCTATCAACTTGAAAGTCATACAATTACAATTTGCATCTTCATCCACTTTCACATCCCAATTAATGAAATATTTTTTTCAATCAATTCCATATACTTTCACTAGAAGAATAAATTATATTACTAACCAATTCTAGAAAAATTAGTTGACGCCACAATACCTTTTTGTGATTATTGACAGAACAAAATCTTTAGAAATTATGGGACTCTATTTGTTGACATTACTAATGAAAAAACACATCACAAATGCTAAATGTTATATTTGACAATAAATATAATTACAAATGGTTCATATCCTCTCAAAAAGTGTGGAGCAAAATGAATTGAATTTGTAGCGGCCTAGACTGACACAAATTTGATCAAGCATATCGTTGTCATTTGTAATGGTCTAAATTGCCATAAAATTTCGTCGAACATTTATGGCCGTGTAGGCCGTCAAAAACACTATTTCCTTATATAAATCACACTTCAATATTGTCATTTTTATTTCTTACTTTTATCTTCTCTCAACTTTTTCTCTATATTCTCCCCACCTTCTCTCTATTATTGATTAATAAGACTTAAGGAGAAATGTAATACATTATTTAATCTTTAGAAGATTCTCGTTGGATTTTTTTTTTGTCTTTGAATATTTTTGTGTATTTCATTACCCTTTGGAAGTAAATATTATTTTTGTAATAGACAAAATTCAACTAACATAACACAAGAAGCATACAATTACTAGAGTCATACCAATAATAGTTAAATAATCTAACAAAAAAAAAAAAACATATTCAATTAATAATAGTCCAGAAGGTGGTTGTCTTGTGATCCAAAGAAGTCAAAATATCAACTTATGGAATATACATGTTCCAAAAACACTTACAATTATTTATTGAAAATAACTCTAATATGAATACATAATTTATCAAAATTGAACCTTTAGATTTATTCAATAAAATTGAGAAAGATACAAAAACTTTATTGATATTTAATAATGCAACGATTGATTAATTGTTTTTTTACTCAATCTATTAATTGCATTTAAGGTATCTATGTTCATGAAAAATTGATTCCACTTTTAAGGGGAATAAAAATAATATTTCGGTAAAGAGAGGAAAAACAAAGTACCCTAATCCAAAACAACATGACAACAAAGAAAAATCAAAGGCTCGTACTCAAAATCAAATACCCTAGGTCGAATCCACCGAGAGCTCCTATAGAAGGATAGTATAAACAACACACATAAACAACAAAATATTTACATATATTCTTGTACAAGCAAAAAGGATTAACAACCCAAATGTGTGAGTATATATATAAAGGTAAGATTCACCTCGAATAGATAGATATCAAAAAAGATATAATTATTTTGAAGGTCTCATAGTATCCACAAAATTAATTATTAAATCTAGGTCAAATATTGTAGAGTCCAAACTCTAAAAGAATTGAAAAGTTGACAAATGCAAAAGACACAACTAGTTTTTATCTCAACCAACTTAAAACCTCATATCAATTATAGAAAAAATCATACCTCATAAGAAGGTATAACCTAGGCTCCCCATGAGCACTAGAAAAGATACACAGAGTGACATAAATATTTTTTTTAAAGCAAAATATGTATATATGCAAAGGAATCACTATAGTACTGCTAATTTCAACTAGGATGACATTATGATTAAAGTAGTCAACCCCTCTCTAACCTAGACACAATAATTTTTTTTTCTCTCTACCTCTCTTTCTTCTTCATTATAGAAAGAGGATGATTCTAAGCCATTTTTTTAATCTAAAATAATCCTTAAACATCATTTTTTCTCTCTATTATTTTATATAAATAAGTGATTTTCATATACATCTATTTTTTTGTTGTTGTATTTTTCTATTATTTCATCGATTTAGTTTAACTTTATTTTGTTCGTGAATCTTGATGCGATGTTTGATCTTCATATTTTGTTGCATCATTCATTTTGTTTAGATCATCAAATTAGCTTTAATACAATACAAACAAATTCATTCAATAAATTTAGTTTCGTCAACGTTGCAGATATAATAATATAGATATTTGGGTCACTTTAATTTTATCTAACTTGTTGGCATTTTACCATTTTATACTATGAACTTGAGTGATGTGAATTTATTCGCATAATTACTTTTGCAATTTTATCAAATTTATATTTGTGTTGTTATCCATTGATGTATTCTATTAATTTAAATGAATGAATATCTGTTTTTTTATAAAAAATAACTAGGTTGGCATTGAGAGCCTTAACATTCATTTGCTGTGCATCATTCTTATATTAAGAGTGGCACTAGTGTAAGGTAAGAAACTTATTTATATATTAAGCTTGTGGATATCTAAGGTAAAAAGATTGAATCCTATCTAGTGTGAAAAATTCAAATGTCCTGACTCGAAGATTAGTTTTGTAGTGGCCCCAAAGGACCTAAGTCACAGGGATATCTTGGGGTTGTCTACTAGTAGAGACCAAAGATCCAAATGATTGTGGGTTAGAAAAAAGAAAGATTGAAGTCTCTTTAACAAGGCTACAAGTTAATTATAAGGTTTTTTATTTTTCAATGCCTCTTTTTCTAAATTTTTTTACTTAAACACTCCCTTTTCTAAATTATATACTTAAATACCTTTTTTCAAAATTATATACTTAAATACCTTTTTTGTTTTTAAGATACAAGTCGCGATTTGAAATAACAACTTTTTTAAGGAAGCTCACTTTCTAAATGACGACTATCCAATTTTTTTTTTAAAACAAATTAATTTTTTTCTTTCAATTTTTATTCAAATAACAAAAATATGTTTCGTAATTTTTATTCAATTTAAAAAAATTTATCTTAATTTAAAATATGTATTTATGTATTTTTATGAATTATATTAATTATATATATATATATATATTATTTTTGTTAATTGAAAAATAATTGAATCTTTTTTTAAATTCTTTGGAAAGTCGCCGTTTGAAAAGTGGACTTCCTTAAATAAGTCGCTATTCAAAATGGCGACTTGTGACTTAGTGAAAAAATTGAGTATTTAGGTATATAAATTTCAAAAGGGAGTATTTAAGTAATTTTTTTTTAAAAAAAAGGATATTTAAAAAAAACCCGATTTTGGTGACATTTTTTTTTCTTCTTTATTTAAACTATTTCATTTATAATTTTATTACTTTTTACTTAATTGAATAACTAATTTTTTTAGAATATATATACCTATATATAGAAAGGTATCAAATTTTGGTATGCTTCCTAAGAGTTTTGGCATAACATTTCTTTTCTTCAATTTTTCTATATCTTTTAATTTTATTTATAATTTAGTCATTCCTTACTAATTAAACGACTTAAAACTTTTTAAATAATTATACAAAATTGTAAACTTATATTATTTTTATAAAAAAGAAGGATCGTATATTAGTTTAAATAATAGTCATACTTTTTTTACGAACTGTTTTACGTACATATTTAAATGATTGCCAATATATATTTATCTATATAATCCTCTAAAAGAATACATATTTATATATTAATTAATTAACGGTCAAATATATTACGTCGCAAGTCTCGGTTCACAACTCTATTTATTCATGAACTTTCACTTTATTTTATTTTTTGAGGCAATCACTTCAATTATTTATATTTTATAGTATGTTTTTTTTTTTAAATCACTTCACTAATGTCTTCTACACAAATCTTTCATTTTTTAATGTTCTCTTGAGTTATCCCATACTATAGGGGAGCAATTTGCATAAGTTGAAGAGAGAATAGTTTGGGATTTGTTTAGTAATCAATTAGTGTGTCTTCAAGTCATATAAATGGAGACAGTTATAGTATTAATAATTTTTAGTACTCCTTGCACTTTCATAAAAATACAGTATTCAATATCTATTATTAATATTTAAAATAGACTTTCGATGTCACTTTATCATATTTTCCACATCACTAAAAAAAAATTGATATGTACATATTGAGAGTATGCTCTCCTCCTTCAACAACTTCTTTGATCTCGATCCCTATTTCTGCTTCTCTTATTCCTTCCACAATTTCTTTAATACCTTCAAAATCTAATTGATAATATTATTTTATAATAAATTATAAATTATAAAATTATTTTATAATTATTTATAATTTATAGATTATTTTACAATTTAATAATAATTTATAATTTATATTATTATCAAATTATTTTATAAGTTATTTTATAATAAATTTATAAATTATTTTATAATATTATTAGTCATTTACCAATTGTAATAATTTATATTATTAGTCATTAAATTCAATAAAAAAAACACCTAATTACTCATAAATATCGTCATAAATGCTCTTTATCTAATCCTATTATTCCACTTATGGTGAGTAATGATTTTATATGTTAAAAATTCAATTACTCATTAATGTCAATCCATTTATAATTACTTTTAATTTATGTCAATCCATTTTTTTAATAACAATTTATAAAATAAAAATATAAATTCTATTTGACAGAAAATACAAAAATTTATTAAAAATAATCATAAAATACCAATATATGAAAAAATATTAAAAAAGATACTTTCAATTATAATATATATGAATATATTAAAAAATATAATGAACAAAAGTTTACTATATATGTATTCTGAAAAAATATATTAACACTAAAATTTCATCAATTAAATTATATATTTATAATTGAATGCTATTTTTTATTTTAATTTTCCTTATTATAATGATAATTTGAATGTTAAAAAATAAATGAAAAGTATTGCATAAAATTAAATTATTTTTTAATAGAATTTATTTTTGGTACATATTAACATAACTATAATTCAATTGCACAAACAATTAGTTAAAACTTTTAAATACCTAAAATTAATTTAAAGTATATGTAAATCTTTAATAAAATAAATTTCAAACTCTTGATGAAATATATTCAATAATTTATTTTTTACAACAACTTCTCATGCTCGCAATTAAAATATCATACTAATAAAACAAGTAAATTTAGACTACACTACAATATAATTTAACATTAACATTTTTTTAAAAAATAAAAAATATTAAATAGTCAATCATATTTTTAAATTTTTACATCTTATTTTTGGGTTTGTATTTTACATTTTATTTCCTCAAATAAATACAAGTACCATTATATGTTTAAAAATAATTTGACAATCAAAGTACAGTGTGTCAAATAATTATCATATATAGTAAGTTATCATACGAATTTTACAAAATATTTTAAAAATTAAATTAGATGATTGTGACATGATTTTCCCTCGTTTTAATTTTCCTAATCATATTCAATTATTCTACGAGTATTGATTTATACGTTAAAAATTCAATTACTCATTAATGTCAATCCATTTATTATTACTTTCAATTTATGTCAATCAATTTTTTAAATAATATTTTATAAAATAAAAATATATATTCTATTTGACAGAAAATACAAAAATTTATTAAAAATAATAATAAAATACGAATATATGAAAAATTATTAAAAAATTTACTTCAAATTATAATATATATGAATATATTAAAAAATATAATGAACAAAATTTTACTATATATGTATTCTGAAAAAGTATGTTAACATTAAACTTTCATCAATAAAATTATATATTTATAATTGAATGCTATTTTTTATTTTAATTTTCCTTATTATAATGATAATTTGAATGTTAAAAAATAAATAAAAAATTAAGTATTGCATAAAATTAAATTATTTTTTAATAAAATTTATTTTTGGTCTATATGAACATAACTATAATTCAATTGCACAAACAATTAGTTAAAACTTTTATATACCTAAAATTAGTTTAAAGTATATGTAAATCTTTAATAAAATAAATTTCAAACTCTTGATGAAATATATTCAATAATTTTTTTTTATAAGAACTTCTCATGCTCGCAATTAAAACATCATAATAATAAAACAAATAAATTTAGACTACGATCCGAAAACCAATTCTTTAGTACTCCACTCCCCCGTTCAGACCTTTAATATCCTTCCACTAAAAAGAATCAGACTGACTTCTACTTACTATACATCTTAATAACTGCATATTTATTAGAAAACACCTTAAACCACAACCTTTGTTTGTCTGTTTTAAGTCTACATCGCCCATTACCCATCAAAGTCATGTTAAAGATCCTAAAGTTCCTCAAACGAGATGACAAGTCTTTCTATGGCAAGAAAAAATAAAAAAAAGGAGAAAAATGATATATGATAAACCTACGTTTATAGGATTTTAAGAGAGTATTTACCTTTTATTTTATCTTATTTTATAGTTTTGATTTCAACTTCTTCTTATATATTCATTTATTTATCGTATTTACAAACTTGATCATGAGATGATAAAATAATTCAAATTGATCAAATCTATTAAGTTTTTAGTGCAAAAATATCAAGTTTAATATTCCATCTTATGAGTACAAGAAGGAGATTTGTTGCACACTTCAAGGTGATTGAATTTTCTGATAAGTAAATGTTGCCAAAGAAGGGGAAATGTTGTCGCATAAAATTAGAATCTTCTTGCTATCATAAAGAGGAGAAATCAGAAACAGGAGATGAACCGCACACAAGAAACAAAATCGGAGGAGTCGAAAAAAATTTGAGAAAGAGAGAAGGACAGACACTTTGAAAACTTGGGATTGCTTGGAGTTGAAGTAAAGCATCTCAGATTTTGGAGCAAAAATTCATACTCTTTTAGGGTTTTATTTCTTTTATTTTAGATTTTTGTTTTTTTTTATCTCAATTAAATTATTCTATTATTTTATTTACATATTTGAGATGATCGACCTTTGCATGCCTTAATCAATCCGTTTACAAGCGACAAACTACAATTAATTGGTAGATATATAGGATAATTGAGATTATGATTCTTGTATTATGAAATATAGATATTAATCTTTCAATGACTCAACCTCTTAGGTTTTTATGATTTCTCTTAATTATATTTTTTTGTACGATCAATCAAAGAATTAATTTAGGAGAAAAAAATATTACATTAAACGACGAGTCTTTATTAATAATTTTAAAGAGAGATTGATAATTGAGAAAATAAATAAGAATTTATATAAAACTAGGACTTGAGGTATTGATATTACAAGTGAAATCATTAGGTTTTCTTTCTATTAATTCGAATGTGTGTTGTTATATACTCTCTTTATAATTTTTAAGCTATCGTTACGTTTTCATTATCTTGAACCAACAATAATTTTCATTAGTATAAATAATTTAAATTAATCTCTACGAATACGATAATCTTATATACTACTACTTGACAAACTCATACACTTGCGAAATTTTGCACAATAATCTCCTTGCATTAAACCATGTCCTAACATAAACTTATTAGTTGGGCTCTCATTAACCAAGGTCGACGCTGTAGCTGAACTCAAACAAGTCCCTAATTGCCTCCTTCGCTGAATATGAAATCTTCTTGGAGTTGATTATCATGTCTAGAAAATCTCATTTCTCAAAATCGTAGGCCTTATCGAAATCGACATTGAACAAAATCAACTCTATGTTCTTTTTCCTAGCTGCATCAACAATTTCATTTGCCACAAGAATACCATCTAATATTGGCACACACTTCATTATATTGACAATAACGTTTCGCCAACACCTTATACATGCACATGACCAAGGAAATTGTGCATAAATCATTCAAAGTATAAGGAAAAAAGTACAATTAGCACCTCTCACTAACTTTCCATTCCATGAAAGTCATTCAAGAACCACATAAACTCTTCTTCGATGTCTTCATACAAATCTTTTAAAAAGCCAAAGTTCACCTCATCCGATCATAGACTCTTGAAGCTATCATACTTGCACACCGCTTGCCTACCTACTTCTACATCAAAACCCTTAATCAAAAACTCTGCATCTTCATGAAAAATTGACTCAATGCATAACCCCTCCAACCTTGGCCACCCGTCCCTAGAAATGCATAGAAATATGACCATGAATTGCACCTCTAACCCCCTCAACACCCTTAACCATATCTCCCTCAACTTCAATACTTAAGATATAATTAGCTCGTTGTTTGCCTGCAATCACGCCATGGACTTTTTTTTGAATTCGCATCCCCATCTTTCAACCACATAATCCTTGCTTTTTCCCATTTAATACTACAATTAACTCTAGTCAATGAAAATAATTGAGTTGATAAAAATTCTTTCTACAACATTTGCCTCATCTAAACTCTCATACGCCCTCCTTTTAAATTCAGCTTGTTGATACTCTTCTTCATATCCTTGATTTGCTCTTCCACATTATTATTGTGCTTTTGGTGCCACTCCTTTAACGATGCTTTACTACCTTTTAATTTTTCGTTCAACATGAAACCACCCTAACCATTAAAAGTCAAACCCTTTCATTGATTTCCGAAAAAACTTGTGATAACCTTCAAACTCATACCAACACTTCAACACCATGAACGATTGTGGTTCCTAAATTAACGACACCTCTAAAAGTAGAATAGCACAATCATGCAAAAAACCTCTATTAAAAGCCCATTGAGAATAATAATTTCACTTATCACACCAACTGCAAGATGGTAAAAAACGGTTCAATCGTCTCATACATGTCCCGTCTAGTCTAGACTAAGTAAAATGTCTCCCAATGAGTGACAAGTCCAACAACTAAGCCACCTTGATAAACTTGTTAAAACAATTCATATCTTCCTCTATAGAGCCACCCCTTTACGTTCGTCTTCATTCCAAATGGAATTGAAATCTCCATAAACATACCAACATTCCTCCATCGTCTCCACTACTTTTTCCCAATATACCGTTTTTTCACAAAGACATCATACGGAGCGTAAACATTCACCCCAATAAATGGTTCTCCATCATTCAACCAAACACCCACATACCAAATGGTGTTAGAAAACAAAGTCAAAGATAACATGTGAGCACAATTTGTACTCTACATGACTAACAAACGTCTCAATCTCCAAATAGGAGATTTAAAAGAAAAATTGGCCTCATTTGAACTTCACATACATACACACAACTTATGATCGATAACCTCCAACTTTTTCTATTGAATACAAACCAAGTTGGGTTTTTAAAGATTAATTAACTCTCTTATATCCTTCGTTTTAGCCGCTCCCCCAAACCTCTTACATTGTAACTAATGACCTTCATTAAAACAACAACTACTCCCCTATTACATCACATTCCCTCAACATCAAACAACCCCCTTCAAAACCCCTCTCCCAATATTACTCCTATCTATTTCCTCCAAGTATCTCAACTTGTCAACAACAATCTCCTTCTCTTCTAAAAAATTTAACCCAATGGACTTTCCAAAATTCCACACGTCCTCTCCCACAACTTCCTCATCATAATTTAGAGTAATCCGATTCCTGCAATCCCTATTACTCTTATAATCATTTGAATTAGAATTACATAGTTGGAAGACCCTTCAAAAGTCCCCTTTAAAACAATGTTCTTTTTTCTAATCATGGCTCCCAATTATTCTTTGCACTCTTATACAATCACACAATATTCTTCAGTTTGGAAAATTGACATTTACACCTACTCAAGCTTAGTGGAACACCATCTCATTGATCACAATTATACTTCACCTTTGGCATACTTTTCACCTCTTCATTTCCAAACACCATATTATGAGAACAGTTAAAAGAACTTTCTTGTTCCCCTCCATTTAAAGCACACAACTGTAATAAAAAAAATAGTGTCCAGCGCATTCTCAAAATTGAAATATCAGCACAATTTTGCTTATAAAAAATTATGTAAAACAACCATTGTAAAACACAAATCTTAGCAACATTTAAACCGAAATCTTTGTAAAATTACTCATAGATTAATGCTGCAATAAATTCTAAATAAAAGTCTTATTAAAATCCATATATATAAAATATGAAGTCGTAGCAATTAAAACAAATAAATTACAAAAAATAAAAACAAGATAAAATAAAACCATGTGTACTAAACAAACATAACAATCCTAAAATTAAATTCACTAATAGATTGATATCTCCAAATTATTTGAAGCCTTTGGAGACATAAGTAGAAGTTCAGCAGCTTGACGACGTGTAGCAACTTTCTCATCTTTTAGTATTTCGATACTCATCTTTTTCAAGTTCCTTGCACGAACAACAAAATAATTTATCACATTGAACTCATTTTTAGTTCCCTTAAATCCCTTGATCACCACTTCTTTTAGATTTATTCTCACACATTTGTAAAGTTTTGCAGTTTCAACCCAAAATGTATCTGGGTCAACGGTGAACATTGGTTCATAACCCTACAATAAAAACAAAAAGTTCAAATGTTTTTAATATTTATTTTTGTATAAATAATTAATTCAATATACTATATTGATCGATACTTCTTTGGTCTATAGTGAATCGATACATAAAAGTGATTTAAAATTTTAACAATGATTGACGATATTTTTTGAAAGTAGATATTCAAAATTCTCCGCATTACTACAGTTCAGGATGGTAATCTGACTATTGCTATTTCAAAGAGTTCAATTTTAAAGAACATATTTTATTTTATCAAATTAATATCAATTAAATCATTTTATCAACTATAATAATGAAGATAATGATGAACTTCTACTAACCTAAGACAACGTGATTGTCGTTGAAGTTTTGAACAATTTTCAATACTGATCCATAATTCACCACTTATCAAAAGTGTCCCACCTTATAATTTGTCGATACATAGGAAATTAATTAAAACAAATTAATTTTATGTAAAACTTACCAACAAAACTTTTCGGTCACACATTTCAATAGTGAGATGCTCTAGCTTAGGGCAACTATTTAACATAAATGCGATTCCCATAAACTCATGGTGGTGAAGAGCAGTCTTCATTATCATATGTTTCACATTCATATTACGATACATACGTTTTGGTCGTCCTCCTGTATAAATTACCTTAGCACATCATACACAAAAAATAATTAGAGATTATTTTTTGTAACTATTCATTTTCATCATAAAAATTATTTTTTTTATAAAATTTATTATTTTTTTAAAACTTACACAAATATAATTAAAATACGAAAAAATGTTTTTTTTATAAAAAATATTTCCCAAAATAAGTTTAAACAACATGAAATTTAATCTATTGTTATGTAATAACAATAAGAAGATTTTAGAAAATGTACCTGAAGCAAGTAACTGCATACCATCAAAACTTGAGCAGGAGCAAGTTGACATAAAAATTGGTAAAGATAATGACCATGTCCTTGACTTCCATGTTCAAGTGAAAAGTCAAGATTAACCTTTTCCAATCCTGGTGATCGAATATCAATCACAAAAAGTGTCATCAACCCATGATAATTGAAAACCTTCAAATTTGGGGCATTAATTCTTAAAATATTAAACTTAAAATGACACCTATTGATAACCAATTTTTTCAGCCCCAAATATTCTTCCTTTAAATCAAAATCATCATCCGAATTCCAACACTTATAAAAACTCAAACTCTCCAACTTTTTACAATTGGTCAAAAGTGCTTTAATAGCAAACAACCTTAATCTCATATAACCCAAAGAAATCTCTTTGAGTGAATGAAAATTAACCACTTCACTAGCAATAAAATTACATGAATACAATTTCAATGATTCAATTCCACTATATGCATAAACATATCTAGGCAACTCAACCATAGCCACATAAATATCATAATAAAAATTATCTTCCATCCAAGTTGGATAGGTGAAATCAATCTCTAAATGCTTAACTCCTTTACTTAATGCAAATGTAAGACAACGATCTATAAGTTGAACATAAATATCTGGCAATGTTAACGATAAACTGAATTTTTCAATAACGGATTGGTCGCAATTTTGGATCCATTTTTTAGTAAAATCCGAAAATGCCCTTCTTTGAGCATCTATGATATCAAGAGAGTTATCATATTTAACAAAAAAGAGTTCATTGAACTCTATGTTTGTTGTTGATTTGCATATGTTAACCCAATTTTTTGATAAAATAGATGTTCTCACCGCTTCCTTAAAAGTGAGAGAGGAAACAATGGTTGAAAGCAATGAATCGGGTAACCAACTCAACATGTCAATGCTCACTCCCATGGCTATGTTACTACAAAAAAAAAATTAATATTGTAATTTTTTTTTTTTTTTTTTTGCTTTACGTTGCTTTTGTATCTAAGGTAGATAATCTTGTTATAATGTTTCTTCTTATTTTGTTTTTTTCCCAAGATTTTATGTATTTTACTCACATATGATTCACTGTACGCCATTGTTAAAGCTTTTTAAGGAACGTGTAAATAAAAAAAAATGCCAAATAAATAAAAATTAATTTCTTTTTCGAATAATCTGTTTACAACTTTTTTTTATTAAAGTCAAAAACTTTTAATGTTTTTTCTTTTGAAGGAATTTCTTTTAATGTTAATTTTTTTATAATTTTTCCTAAACCAATTATTATCTATATGTTGTATAGTAATAATAGTATAATTTTTATTACTACTATGATTGATGAATAATTTATTGTCGATAAGGAGTTATTATAGATGTTAAATTAATTTTAAGAGATTTTTGTTCATGTCAATTGGTCCTCTTACTAAGGGCCTAGGTATGAACAGAGGATTTATTAGGAAAATAGTTAAAACTTTAAATACAATGAATGGTACAATTGACAAAGATATGAAAAACTCTACTCAATATTTTAATTTAATATATAGTCAAATGATCTACAGTATTTATTAGAGTATGTTCATCAAATTTTATGGATAAATTAGTGAATCGATCAACTATTTAGAACTATTGAATAAAAAACTATTTAAAAATATTCAACTAGTATAACCAATAAGAGTACGTAATAAAAAAAAATTGAACTAATATAACCATAAGACTTTTTATTACTAGTATAACCAATAAGACTAAGAGCACTAATCTGGTGCAGCGAAAGATTATTAAATAAAAATATGATTTTTAGTCACGAAGATACCATTTTTGTTTTTTATTTATTTATTTTATTTTATTTCACATGTCCTATTTTTTCTCTTGTATTCTAAACTATTCTTTCAACATAAAAACAGTAATATTTGTATGTACATCAACCAAAAGTTTTATATTTTGATAAGCTTTTTCATATTAAATATTATTATAAAGTTTTGTGTTAATGATTTCATTTGCATCTATGGTATATACATTCTTGTGGTGATTTTTCTTCTTTTGCATGGGCTTTTTTTCTTTTTAGATTTTATGAATTTTTCTCACATTATTACGTGTTTAATCGACACCATCATTACAGAAGTTTTATATTTTGATAAGATTTTTCATAATAATTATCATTATACAGTTTGGTTAAATGTTTCATTTGCATCTATGGTATATACATTTTTATGGTGATTTTTCTTCTTTTGTGGTTTTTTCTTTCTAGATTTTACGAATTTTTCTCACATTATTACATTTTTAATGGATGCCATTATTACAAAAGTTTTACATTTTGATAACTTTTTTCAAATTAAATATTATAAAAAAGTTTTGTTTTAATTTTGAATCTATGGTATATATTCTCTTATGATGATTTTTCATCTTTTATGATTTTTTTCTTTCTAGATTTTATGTTTTTTTCTAACATTATTACATATTTTAATGGTCGTCATTGGTAGAAGTTTTCTATAGAAAACATGTATTTGATCAATTGCTATACATAGTTGTTGTCTAAATTCAAATTTTCAAATGAACCTTGTCCTTGGTAAAAAAAAAATAAAACAAAAAAGACAACTAGCTGTAGTTTTATTAGTACATTGAATAAAAACCAATAACAATTTAAATATATACAAAATATAAAATAAAAGTTCATTAACAAATAAAAATAATAGTATTTAATTATATTAATATATTTTGTTAGATAATTTATACCAAACACATTTTTTAGTTTTTTTTTTTTTGATCTTATCAATTTTTTTAGTTTATATTTAAAATTTAATATAATAAGTATAGAATGCAACATTAACATCTAAAAAAAAAAAAAAAAAAAAAAATGTAACCAAAGTTACACAGACGTCCAATCATACACACCACAATAAACATTATAATATTTTGCCTAAAATATTTGTTCGAATATTTAAATTACGATTGAATGTTACGTAACTTCTTTCGCACAAATAGTTTAATTCTTACTTCTTGACCATCATATTTTTCTTACAGGAACTTTACCATCATATTTACTAACTATATTTAAAAAATGTTATTGATTGTTAAAAAGTAATATAATGTGTTTCTCATCATATTTATTTGTTAAAAATGTAATGTAATATAATAAATATATTGATAAATTTTATAAAATATTCAGGGTATATTATACCATTTTTATTGTAATTTAATAGTAAACAAAAACAAAAGTGGTCAACATACTTCTATTTTTCCTTGGCATTGAGAATTTTTTTTGAGGTTGAGAACAAAATAATATATAAATTTTTATGATAAAATAAAATATAAGCAAATATAGTTCACATTATCCTAACTCTCTTAATTTTAATTTATTTAGGGTGTTTTGGTTTGATTGATAGTTAACTTATTCCCAACCAAGAATGCGACCGGACCGCCACCATGGGAATTGGAACTTTGCATCCTCATGTGTCAAGTTTAACTTTTCGGGTTTTTTATTTTCTTTTTTCACTAATATATTTGTTTTTGAAAGTTATATACTAAACTACATTTTCTATTGACTTAATTATAAATCATCATTTGTAAAAACGACTTCTTAAAAAAATTTGAGTTTGCAAATGATAATTTTTTTAAGGATTTATTTTTAATTATTTGGAAATTCTAAAAGGTGACTTTGATAAATCTTGAAAAATCGTCATTTCAAAAGGCGATTTAGTGAGAAGAATTTTTTTTTTTTAAAGAAGTCGCAATTGAAAATTTGAGTTTTCTTAAGAAAGTCGCCTTTGCAAATGACGATTTCTAATTAAGTCATAAAAAATATAGTTTGCCACATAGTTTTCAAAAGGAAATATATTGATAATTTAAAAAAAAAATTGGATTATTAAAAAACAACCCCTAACTTTTAACTCTCACAATGATGGAAATAAAGAACCATTAACGTTTCATCTCAACTATACATTTATTTATAGTTAAGATGATATAATTACCACTTAAAATTAACATAGAACTTCAAAATTTTGATTCAAACTTCAGATGTAATGTCCAAATTAACAATATTACAAAGTGAGTTAAACTTAAACAACGATATATTTTTATTAAAAAGAAGATGTTAGTTATAACAAAAGCCTTAATTTTTATTGAAAATGATTCACTATATTCTTGGTTATTCCATTGTATATACTTAACAATAATATAGGATTTTTGTCCCCTTATAATTTTTTTGAGTGATTTTTATGATTAGATTTTCTGTTGTTACAATTAAACTTAATTGCAGTTTTAGTTCTCCTATATTAGCTAAATCACGAAAATAGTTCATATATTTTATTTCTCCCTAATTTTAGTCGCCCAAACAGAATTTTATTCCAAAACTTGATGAAATATCATTTTTTTGCAGTTATTTAAGCCACACTATGTCTCAAGATCTCGTTGTGCAACAATTGTACTTGAGATTTATGATGATAAATGGTGTGGCTTAAAAAAATAACACTTCATCAAATTTTAGACCAAAATTCTATTTGGGAGACTAAATTTGGAGAGAAATAAAATAGATGGACTATTTTCGTAATTCAGCTAAAATAGAAGGACCAAACCTGTAATTAAGTCTTACAATTAAATTTTTGTACTACTTTTTGTTTATTTAAAACTATTACGTTCTCATAATTTTTTAATCAAATAAACTGTTTCAGATTTATTTACTCGAAATTATAAATAAAAAAAGTGTACTAAATTGGATCTGTCTTTAAATTTAAGACCCTCTTGAATTTTTGTTTTCCTTTTTATAAGCTTCTTTCCAAGTTTCAATTGCATTAATTATTTGTTTACTAACATATCCATAATTATATTACATCATTTTGTGCAATCTAATTTTGTTACTCGGTTTAAATATTTGTTTACTAACATATTGCTAATTATGTTACTCGATTTAAATATATTTTTTATTATTGCAAATATATTTCATTTTAATTTTGGTTCCTATAATATTTTTTTATTTGATGTATATCCTTGTAAATTCTAACAAATTTAAAAAAAGTCATTTATAAATCTTTTTTTTATTTATTTTAATTTTGGAGAAAGTGTCATATAGTGATTGTGTAATTGTTATTAACTATATAATATTTAATATTTAAAAATAAAAATAAAAATTATTTTATTAACTCATTTAATTAAAAACTTAAAACTTAAAACTTATTAAGTAATTAATAAACTAATTAAATAATAAAAAACTAAATAATCTTCATCTTCAACCCCAATTTCTTCTTATTCAAATCATAAATCTTTAGTCGAGGGTGTGGGTTGCTACATACTTTAATTAGAATAATCAAAATATAATATTTTAGAAACCGTAATAAACAAAATTCATAATTTAATTTCAAAAATAAAATGGAAAGACCTTTAAAGCAATGGTTCCAACAAGAGCATCATAATCCTCAACAAGCTTTCCCATCCTAATATGATTGATTACAAGGGTTTCTATATTGCTCACGAAGTATAAGATCAGAAAAGAAATTATATAAGATACTAGTCCTGCTTTGAGACAGAGATTTAGAAACAGGTGAAGAAGAGGGATCACGATCATTACTATTTTCATTAACACTGTTTTCAAAAATGGTGGATCTTGCTTTCCAGAGAGCGTGTAGCTGGAGAATGATACATCCATGGCCTTAAACGGATGAATTATTCAATGATTAAATTAGTTAATAAAATGAATTTTAATTTTAAATAAAGTATTGTCTAGTGAACAACAATTACACAATCACGTGTCACTTTATCCAAATTAATCATGTCACTATTTTTTTACTAAAAAAGATTCATGAAAGACTTTTTTAAAACTTGTTAGAATTTGCTAGGATATAAATTAAACAAAAAAATTACAGGGACTAAAATCAAAATGAAGCATATTTGTAAAGAACAAAAATATATTTAAACCTAAATATTTTAATGAAAGCATTAACTATTTTTCTCTCCTTAAGTCTAAACTTATAAAATCCTACCAATTATCAAGACATTTAATATTCCAAGAAACATTCTTCATTAATGTAATTATCTCTCTTTTAAGGGTAAGTTTATAAAACCATACATACTACTACTGCTACTACCACGATGGATAATAGTGATAAATTGGGGACATAAACCTAACCCAAGAAAAGCAAAGAAAAAAAAAAGAAAGAAAATAGTGATAATTTTTTTATAAATTCATGTAGTTTTACTGGCTCTTGTGTGAAAATTATATAATATAACTTCCTTCTTCATGTTCTTTGTTCTTGCCTTATAAATTACATCTGTAAAAGACTCTTCACTTGCAATATACAATGATTCTACAAATAGTTAATAATTGTTACCTTCACTTAATCATCGAGTATATCTCCTATGATGTACTTCGCAAACATTTCAATCTTTAAAAAATCACACAATATCTCTTAATCATGACCAATCCTGTGATTTAAATATGATGTTTCTTCATAATTTTTATCATTGTTTTCTTCTTCAAAAGGAGAAAGTTCCAAAATAATTGTGGTGTCTCCTAGTTCAACATTGGGGATATGATCACCAAAATGAGAGTTAACAACACAATGATTACTTTGAATATCTTTGTATGTATCTTTAGTTTCGACATTGTCTAGATGAGCAATATTTTTTGGAGTATATTTCTTTACCATCTTCTTCACAACTGCAAAATCTTTAACTAATTGAGTTTTTCCATAATCAATATAATATTTTCGACACTTATCTATGAAATGCCTTACAAGATTCAAAAAGTGAAGATAATTTTTCATAATCAAGAGATAAAGGGGGCTACTATAAGTGATTGTAAAAATTATAATTGGTCAAGACCCATATGATTCATGGTCCTTGTGGTGCTACAAATATATCATCTTCTTGCATGAGAAATGGAAAGTGTTCCAAATATTTTCTAAAGAAATTTCAACCTCACTATTGTCAACATAGATGGGTACCTATATATAGAAGAAGACAAATAGAGTGAGGTGTTTTCCTAGTAATTGATTTTTCATATTGCATGTGGGTTCTTGAGTTGATTTCAACATCTTTTTCTGTTGAAGATTTCTTTTACGAGGTTTTGAAATAATGGGAACTTTGAACTGAGAGTGAGGAAAATTTTGAGGTTTAGCATGTAGGAATGGTTGAAAACTTGCATTCAGTTCATCAAAACTCATTCATTATGTATATGTGTGTGTGGATGATTATAATGTGTCAAGGATTGATGAGCGAGGGTGAAATTTTAGTGGGTTAATTGGTGTTATCGATGTTAACGCATCACTGAAATTCCCTTTCTATATGTAGACTCCCTCTAAAATTCCCCTCTAGACTTGACTTCCTTTTATCAAACCCTTTCACTGATCTAGTTCTTCCTATGATCTAACCCTTCCTCGGATCCAATTCTTTCTCTAATCAAACCCTTCCATTAATCTAGTCTCTCCTCTGATCAAACCCTTCCTCTGATCGAACTTCCTCTGATCTAGTTCTTCCTTTGATTGGACTTCCTCTGATCCAGTTCTTTCTTTAATCAGACTTGCTCTGATCCAATTCTTCCTCTGATTGGACTTGTTATGATCCAATTATTCCTCTAATGGGACTTCCTCTAAATCAATTTGTTATCTGATTGGACTTCCTCTAATCTTTTTCTTCCTCTTAACAGACTTCCTTTGATCTATTTCTTCCTTTGATTGGACTTCCTCTTATCCAATTCTTCTTCTAATTCAATTCTCCCTTTGACATGACTTCCTTTGATTATGTCTTTCCTCTAACTTGATTTCCGCTGATCAAGCTTTCCCTCTTATATGGCGATGGTTATTACATGTTTCTTGAACGGTTTATGGACATATAATCCCCTTGTCTCATACATGTGACCAACATAAGGGAGTCCTACATTTGTGACCATATAATGCCTCATATGGTGTCATTCCTATACTTGTGTGATGCTTATTGTTATATGCAAATTCTACCAGAGGTAAGTGTGTGGCCCAACTTTTCCCATCCTTTAAGACATTGGCTCTCAACATGTCTTCTAGGGTTTGATTGTTCATTCAATCTTTTGGATGGTAAGTAATGCTAAGGTTCAGAGGGTTCTTAAGGATTTATGAAAGGCCTTCTAAAACATAGAGGTGAACTTAGAATCTCTATATGATATTTTGCTAGACAGTACCCTATATAGTCTTACTACCTCCTTAATAAATAGTTTGGCCAATTTGAAAGCATTGTAAGTGGTATTGACAAGTAGGAAATGGGCTGACTTGGTCAAGCTATCGACAATTACCTAGATGGAATCGTACCAAGACTGAGTACGAGGGAGACCTACAACAAAATCCATACATACGAAATCTCATTTCCATTCATGTATCTCTAATGGTTTTAATATGCATGTTGGCCTCTAATTCTCTATTTTCATCTTTTGGCATGTCAGACACTGGGCAACAAAGATGGCTACATCAGTCTTCAAATATGTGTTGGAACTAAGTGTACGACTCTGTTAAGCATGCCTCTAAAGAACCTACTACAAGTTACCTCTAAAACTTCTATTAGGGTTGCCTCTTAAGCTTTTATTCATGCATGCTTTGAAAAATGCAACATGCTCCAAGATGTTGCCTTTCACAACATCCTTTGAAGTTGCACTCACTCTGATTGCACAATAGAGTGACATTGCCTATGCCATTAATTCTAAGTCACACAATTTTGTCTCTACATCTGACATACCAAACCATGCCACACTTCATATGACTCAAATGATCAATTCATGCAAAACACATTATAATCATCAACACACACATAAAGAATGAATGAATTTTGAAACATTCCTACATGCAAAACCTCATAATTTTCCATAATTCTCAATTTCAAAACCCCCTTATTTCAAGACCCTAGAAAAAGAGGTTGTCAGTGTTACCTTGGACTATAGACAACTCTAAAGATGAAGGAGAAGGCATGCGTGAGATCATATTGGAGAGAAAGAACCTTTAATGGTTGTTGCCATTGGAGGATCATCGGGAGGCAAAGAAAAGGAGAGGGATGTTGATGATAAACATTAACAAAGTGAACGAAGAAGCTTTTAGTGTTTTGATATAAGAGAAATTAGGGATGATGGTGAAAGAAAGGAAAGTCTGAATGGGTCTGGTATACACATGATTGACAGGGAATAAGAAAAAAGTGATGTACTTTCCTCTTTTGACACTTGTCCTTGTTAACACTATCACTTTCCAACCACAACTTTTAATTTAAATTAAACTAGATTATGGCCCGCGTGTTGCGCAAATATTAATTAATTTTATAACTTTTATAAGTAATATTTTATGTATTATAAATATAGTTATCTTATAATATTACTTTATTGATTTGTAATAATTGAATATGATTAGAAAAATTAAAATGAGGGAAAATCATGTTTATCATAATCATCTAATTTAATTTTTAAAATATTTTGTAAAATTCGTATGATAACTTATTATATAGGATAATTGTTTGACTCATTGTACTTTGATTGTCAGTTTATTTTTCAACCTATAATGGTAATTGTATTTATTTGATGAAATAAAATGTAAAATACAAATAAAAAAATAAGATGTAAAAATTTAAAAATATGATTGTGTATTTAATATTTTTTATTTTAAAAAAATGTTAATGTTAAATTATATTGTAGCGTAGTCTAAATTTATTTGTTTTATTAGTATGATGTTTTAATTGCAATGAGAAGTTGTTGTAAAAAAAAATTATTGAATATATTTCATCAAGAGTTTGAAATTTATTTTATTAAAGATTTACATATACTTTAAATTAATTTTAGGTATTTAAAAGTTTTAACTAATTGTTTGTGCAATTGAATAATGATATGTTGATATGTACCAAAAATAAATTCTATTAGAAAATAATTTAATTTTATGCAATATTTAATTTTTCATTTATTTTTTAACATTCAAATTATCATTATTATAAGGAAAATTAAAATAAAAAATAACATTCAATTATAAATATATAATTTAATTGATGAAAGTTTAGTGCTAACATATTTTTTCAGAATACATATATAGTAAACTTTTGTTTATTATATTTTTTAATATATTCATATATATTATAATTGAAAGTAACTTTTTTAATAATTTTTCATATATTCGGAATTTATGATTATTTTTAATAAATTTTTGTATTTTCTGTCAAATAGAATATATATTTTTATTTTATAAAATATTATTAAAAAAATAGATTGACATAAATTGAAAGTAATTATAAATGGATTGACATTAATGAGTAATTGAATTTTTGACGTATAAAATCATTACTCACTATAAGTGGAATAATATAATTGTTCATGAAAGGAGGATTAGATAAAGAGCATTTATGACAATATTTATGAGTGATTAGGTAATTTTTTTTCATTGAATTTAATGACTAATAATATAAATTATTACCATTGTAAATGACTAATAATATTATAAAATAATTTATAAATTTATTATAAAAC
>NC_021161.2:36775391-36777285 GCF_000331145.2 Cicer arietinum
TTGTAAAATAATTTATAAATTATAAATAATTGTAAAATAATTTTATAATTTATAAATTTATTATAAAATAATATTATCAAATAGATTTTGGAGATATTAAAGAAATTATGGAAGGAAGAGGAGAAGCAGAAATAGGGATCGAAGAGATTAAAGAAGTTGTTGAAGGAGGAAAGCATACATAGATGAGATATGATGAGGAGGCATCGAAAGTCTATTTTAAATATATATAATAGATGTTACTAGAAAATAATGTATGGTGGTTAATGTGACACCCTAAACCCCAAATAATTTTTTTTTTATTTTATTTTTTAGATAAAGAGTATCGCATAATCATAAGCATGTCACATAAATCCAAAATTTCCATCAAACATAATGGATTCGAAATCATAGTATCAAACAACAGAATTCTTTTTGAAGTACACATACTCATGTTTTAAATTCAGTGCAAATATAGTCCCAACCCGATGTCACTATCAGAGCGGGAATTCCCAAAATAAAATACTCGAAATAACATCAACACAATGCATAATAATGAAGGTCTCCAAGGCATGGTGGCTTCCGCCTCTCCTGATGGTATTAGTCATCACCTGCAACTTACAACTCGTCTGCGTCCGTCGCAAACGCCAAACACAAACAACGAGGGGTGAGTATCGAAATTATGTAACAGTATAAAATACACGAGGAGAACACGCAAACAATCAAATTATCACAATCTCAAAACAGTCAAGTGTATAATATCAACGACTTATCAAATTCATTCATAATAAGACAATCAAAATAATGAAATGCTATGCATGTCCTATACTCTAAACTTCATCATTTGGTACCATTCTACTCTGAAGTACTTGGTTAGGAGGCATGATACTATGCCACTACAAGAGTGGACGGACAATTCATGAATGGCCAAGTCCTCATAGATCCCCTCAACTCAACCCAAGACACATATATGTAACGGTCGGGGTACTCTTGTGTTGCACGGTAGTTCCCGGCCTTAGGGAATAACCAACTAATCCACTTAGGAATTCCCCACTAGGTGTACCCCCAAGGTCTATCAGTCTTACCTTACAGTTCGACTATAGCCCTCCACGATCAGGCTCATTCAGTTGTACTTCCCCGAATCACTAGGTTTGTCAGACCCTCCCTATATGATGACAAAACAATCCTAACTCCAAATCTACAACACATATCTCAGACTTACTCGATCATCACTACTCACTAAGTTTCAGTTTGACTTCACGATATTCGTCATCATATATCTTTATCAGTCAATCACAATAAAATCACAATATTTGGTTTACACTACTCACAATACACAATCCAATTTCATCAATCACATAATAAGGAATTCAATCGGTGATACATTCTAGTAATATCATAAATTCAATCAAGTAACAAAACATTCAAGTTCAAATCATTCATACATTAACAATCAACATAAGATTTCATAAAATCAGACAACATGCAATCTTAATATAAATAAATTCACGACAATTCTACAAGTTGCTAAATTATATTTTAGTCCTCACTATTACCATCCACATCTTATTAATTAATTATTATTACTCAATAGGGCTCAACTGTACGTAGTAAGCCCCGAATGAACATTTGGGAATTTCAGCATTCCCGTTCATCTCACGTTATTTTATACTCATAAGATCGAACCTCATCCCACCCATTACCTCAGCTGAAGATTCCGTCCAATGAGTCTGATCTGCTAACGAGTCGTTTCTTTATCGGTCGTCATCTCTAATAGTCCGCGAGGGAATTATAACCACACAACCACAAAATACAAATGAATTACTTACTATAAATAAATGAATAAATAATTAATAAATTAATAACGAATAAATAAAGAATGAATAAATAATAAATAAATAAATAAATAAGTAAATAA